>NW_027278784.1:87500-294564 GCF_046629955.1 Centroberyx affinis
TCACTACAGATATCAGCCAAAATCGGTGGCTGACTGAACTGAGAACTATGTTCATTCTGTTAGGTGTCCAGCAACTGTTTCTTTGTTTCAACACCGAGGCACATCTATATCAGACCATGTGTCATTTGAGGACAGACATAGCAGCCTGTCTGTTTTATATCTATAAGAGACCTATTACCATCTGATTTTCATTAGGTCACTAGTCACTTGACTCTTTCACAATGTGGGGCTAGTGTCACAGAAATATACGTATAATATATTTTTCTCTTTGTAGAACCAACTGTGGGTCACAGGGTCATGTCATTAAGCCCAACATTAGGGGCCTATCAAGTCCATCATAGATAAGATAAAGTAATGTATCCTGACTAGTATTCTGGCTAGTGTCACTCACCACTCTATACATAATAGTTAGGATTATTAATGTGTCTGGTTTGGGCTTGGATGAAAATGTCCCCAGAGTCAAGGCCACATTGGCACTGCATGCTTGGAATTCTGGGTCTTGTAACAAGATCATGTGACACTGGATGAATAGCACCCTAGGGCCATAAGAGAGCTATCAACTTCCTGTAGTAACACTTCTCCACCTCTATCTTTCTTCATAAGCATCAGGGGATTTTTCAAACAGTTCATCTTGGAGAGTCACACAGCAAGCATCTTAACTGCATACATCTTGCTGTGGCCTCTGTAGATCATTATTTGTTGAATATTTTACAGTAGAACAACGCAGCTGAAAACAACTGTCAAACAATTCCTCTCTGGGTGGGGTGGGTGGGCTATCCAACAGCAACTTACCTCTGAATCCTGATAATCAGTGCAGCATTTCAGCAACAATTTTCACAACATGGTGCTCAATAATTAGGACCATCACTCGGTGAAACCCTGTCTCTGCACATGTTTAGCAAGACAGGTTTTACCTAGAGGTAGGTATTTAATGGGAATATTAGGCCTACTGGCTTCATAAAAGCAGAAAAATGCATCTCTTCCAAGAGTATCCTCACTGACTTGTTCCTTTTCTTGTAGCCTATACTATATTATGAGACAATTTGGATGGACAATTTTTGATTTTTCCCATCCCCACTGAAGGCAATAGTGAATCTGCATCATCTCAATATATTGCCCATGTATCATGGCAGTTATACAGTAACTGCCACAACGGCCCAGTAATCAGAACCACTATTTGCTGAAATTATATCTCTGAGAGGGGCAGCATGTTTTGAAGCACAGGGTTAAAAGAAAATCCTTATTCTGTGCTCAGAAGCAGGGATCAATTAGACCAATGACGTCACAATGAACTGAATGCGTCAACAGTGGAGTTGCCTTCGGTAAAAAACCCTTTCACACCCGGGAAATGGTGTGTGTTGAGAGAGAGGGAGAGGGAGAGAGAGAGAGAGAGAGAGAGAGAGAGACTGCACTGTGGCAAGTACTTATTACACCAGGCGTCTGCTATGTTTGTGTGTGTGTGTGGGTGTGTGTCTGTGTGTACATGTGATACAGAGAAAGAGAGGGAAACGGAGTGAGACAGAGAGACTAAGAGAGGGACTTGGGGATGGAGAGAGACGTGGCTGTGGTACAGCAGTGTTACACTGGGGATCTCTTGTTTCACCCTCTGATTTCCCAACATTAAGCATGACCATATGAGCCTCATAAACCTTTCTCTCGCTCGTCTCCATCTTTTTCTTGAGTCTCACTCTTACTTTGCGTTACCCCTTCCTGTCGCTCTGTCCCCTGTCGCTCGCTTTCCACCTCCCCTCCCTTCCTCTCTCTCTCTCTTTCTCCCCTACTCGTTCTGCCTGGCTCACAGAGGGGATAAATCCAACTCCAAACACTACAGAGTTAAAACAAACCCATTTTGCTGCAGTAAAAATAAATCACTTTCTCTTCTTCTCTCTCTCTCTTTCTCACCCCCCCCCCCCCCCTATTTAGCCACAGTGAAAATAAACTCCTTTAGTCTTTATTTATTTTCTGAGGGAAGACCTGGCCACCACAGAGTTCCTCTGGGCCATTTCAACCTTAACCTGCTTAATCACCCTGCTAGAGCAACTTACTCTGGTACCTCATGTCGCTAATTTGTGTAATAGGCATTTAGATGCCAATGTCCTTAGATATCAAGGTCCAACATGCCAATTTGGTAACGAATGCATGGAGGTCAGTGGTAAAAACTGACCAGCTTGTTCTGCGGTTCTTTGCTGCATGTCCTCCCCTCACTCTCTCTCCTATACCCTCCTGTCTCTCTCTCACTGTAACTATCTAATAAAGCATAAAATGCCAAAAATAAATCTTTAAAAAAAAAAGAAAAGGTGATATTTTACAGATGCAAGGAAGGGTAGACGTGAGTTGAAGCCACGGTTGATGGAGGTGTAGTGAGGGTAATGATGGCATGTCCAAACATGAGAGGGCTTTTAGCATGTGTTAATGACCCAGGAGCCTCAGGATACATTGAACTTCCTAATTTTGGCTCCAGAGGGGGAAAAAAACACAACAATGCCTTATCTATAATGCCTCCATTCATTCACAACTGTTTACCTCACCTGCCCTGTCAACAAATCAGCATGTCTCACCCACATTCTTTAAGCATGTGCAGTCCACAGCGCATGCTTATGTAGAGCTGATTGCAGGTTGATAGATGTGCTTATACTCTGCCATCTACAGTAGAGGCTTGGCAGCTTATTGCGCACCAAGAAAAGTAAAGAGACGTGCCAACAGTTCTCCCCATTGCATCAATCTCTCCCTGTTTTATTTACCAATTCTCTCATGTTATATTTTTCTCACTCCCTGGCAATGCACCTTTCCGTTCTCTCTCTCTCTCTCATTGTTGTTCGACCGTATCCTCCAATTATTTCTTTCTCTTTTTGTCTCTGACTCTCATTTTTATCTCTCTCTCTCGCTCTCTCTCTCTCTCCTCTCACTCTCTGCCAGCTCTCTTCTCCTTTCCAGCAAAACCATTATATCATCATCATCATGTACATGCAGCATGGAGCATTGTTCAACAGTAAGAGGTTGAACTGTGTAAAGAAAAGACAGACCACCTTTTGTCTTGTAAAATCACTACCAGGTTGTTTCCAGTTTGTTGGCCAGGTCTGTATTTGGGTGATAAACAGCGCTGTCTCCTCTTCTTTTCTCTTCCCAGAATCACATTTACTTTGAATCGGTTTTTGCTCACTGAATCAATCATTAGTCATTTTTTTTACTCTCTTTGAGGGTTTCTTCTTCGGAGGTAACATACACATTATTTTTCTTTTTGAGGGTTTAATATATTTATTGTGTGTTGTTATTTATTTATTTTTTTCTGGATTGAATGTATCTTTGGTTCTTTTTTTCTTGCTTTTTGGAGTGAATGGATCTGTTGTCCCCTTTCCTCTCCACTTTTTCCTTTTTTGCTTTGGTGGGTGAATGTATGGGTAACAAATTGCCGTCTTCTTTGACAGCTCACATTGTTTCCCATAACACAGTAGTGGGAAAGGCCTATATCTACCACAGATATTGCTCATCAAGTCAATGTGTGCTGTATGTACTGTGAAAGGTTCCTATTCTTTTCAGGATACTGACCTCAATAGAAAAAGGGTGGTTGGATTGTCAACTCTATGTTGACAGCATGTTAAAAAAAAAAAAAGCCTACTGGCACGCAAGTACTGTATGTAAATGTGAATGAGGTGTGTTTTTGTGTTTTTGTGTGTGCATTCATTTCTTCCAGGAATTTTGGATAGAGAGCGTATTCATCTGTGCGTCTTGTGTGAGCCTTTAAATGGAGATAGTGGGTCTGTGTGTGTCACTTCCCTGATCAAATGAAGAACACATTGAGAAAACCAGTGTGTGTGTGTGTGTGTGTGTGGTGTGTGTATGTGTGTGTAAAAAGCCCAAACTGGTAGACAACCGCTCTGGCAACATCTGGCTATGCATCCTTTATAATCCCTTTAGCGCAGAGAAAGACAGTATTGTTTTGAGGCAATTAGACAAACACACACACACAAACATCCTGCAGCGCAGCATGTGTGCATACGCAAGAGCGAAAGTATGACAGACAGACTAGAATGTATGGGTGTGTTTATCTGGGTGGGTGGGTGTAAGAGAGTCACAGTTTGCGTACATTCTGATGTTGCTATCAGATGGATTGCTCTCATCATGTGATGCTCAAGGCTGCTCCAGGTTTCCAGAAGGCAAACAACGCATTTAGAAAAGTAGTGTTAAACAACATCAAATAGCTGACAGCATCTTTCAGCTTTAAGTTTCCTTGTAATATCAACTCCAAATATGTGTTTAAATATCTGCCAGACACCGACATCATATATTCCCTCTGCCTGGCACACAAACTCACATGTGTATCACTGAAACTGGGTTTTATTGACTCCCAAACACCCCAACAGTTCACAAATAAACACCAAAATAACAAAACAAAAAAAATAACACTGAATAACCTTGCAATTTTCACACAAAACACAAAAATCAGACAGTTTTATCATAATAATGACAGAAACCTGGATAGATTCATAAAAAAGATAATAGAAAAGTAGACTTCATGACTTCTCATGCACATCATTTGCTGGCTGGAAACTTGCTGTAATAATCTCAATAGCATTGTGACAGGAAAAGTGTCCACTATTCTACAGATCAGTTGTCATAAAATCTGAATCACAGGTCCATAGCAAGGGCGGTGAAGCAGTACTTCCTATCAAAAATGTTCACTACTGAGAGTTGCAGTGTTTTTGTATGGCTCTGGGTTTACACAGTACCTGTCGTCTTGACAACAGTGACCCATGGTTAACTTATGACATCATTGCTGGGTGTAATTAGGTTGCTGGGGAAAATCCCCTGCTCTCAGCCCAAACAGCCAGACCACCGTGTTTCACATCAGCTAGCCTTCTAGGAAACACTCCTTTTTGGGTAGAAACACACACACACACACACACATTAGTGCCTGCGCGCTTCCTCACACAAAGATGCACACACAGACATCAGACACACTGATGCATGCACATACAAGGTATGTGCTGTATGTTTGAATGCATGTAGCATGCAAACATACAGTACATGCATGCAAACATAGATAGAGACATGAATATTTGGGTGGAAACCTATACAAATAAACATACACACACACAGACACATACACATACACACACACACAGCAGCTGTGAGCAGTAAGAGCCAAACTGTTATGAAGAAAGTATCCCACTTCTTAGAAAGAAGATGACAGTTCCAACATTTTCTTGCTTACTAAGACGACGGCTTTATTGTAGGTTTTAAAGCAACGACTGCTTCAAGGATATACAGCACATCACTTCTACAGCATACGTGTAATCTCTGTTTCTCCCACATTGTTTTGACGAATGGGAACTGTTCCTTAAAAGGAAGAAAATGTCAAACATTTTGAATCCATGAAATAAATACAGTATTTGAGAGAAAGCAACGAAAAAATACAATGTCAATGTCTCCTCACATTTATGTAATCAACCATTTCTGTAATGCACTGTAGTTCAAACATACTCTCAAGAAAATTCCATCCCCTCCCTCTAAAACTGTACAGCTATCAGGAATGAGAATTTGAAAGATTTACCTCAAATGAAGAAAAGAGAAGCCATTGTTTGGAAAAATGTTGCACAGCATCTTCAACTTCAGCTGCCATTGTCACAGCTCAGGACATTGACAACGTGCACCTGCTGTGTCTTTTTCACAACATCTCAATTCTAAAAAATGATAATAAAGTGAAGATTTGTTTTGGGGAGATGGGAAGGAAAGAAATACTCTGGAAAGCAGTGACAGCAGTGAGTCAACTAGATGTAATAAATATAAATGAAGAGGAGAACATGAGTTAATAAGTCTCTCAGTAACTCAGCACGTTTGATAAATCGAGCTGTCAGTAACTCCACATGGTGTGTGTGTGTGTGTGGTGTGTGCCTATACAATGTGTGCGTGTGTGTGTGCTGCACAGAATGCCAAATCGCCCTCATCAATATCATCCAATGGGAAAACGCGGACTTCTGCCTGCTGTGTCCAATAGGAATGTGAGCCAGAGCAAACAGGGGTGTAACCTCATAATGCATCAAGGCGTGACTCCACCAGGGTGTGGTGCCTTGATTGCTGTGTGCATTTATCTGTAACTGTGTGTGTGTGTGTGTGTGTGTGTGTGTGTGTGTGTGTGTATGTGTGTGTTAGAGCGTGTGTATCTCTGCATCGCTGTGGGTTTGATGGACGAGGGGAGATGAAGAGAGAAGAGGGAGGAGGAAGAGGAGAAGGTGGATGAAAAGTTGGGAGCAGAAGGGAGAGGAGGGACGAGGAGGAAGGGGAGAAGAGAGAAGAGGAATAAATAGAGAGAGGAGAGGAAGAAGGAAGAGGGAGAGGGAGGTTCAAATGGTTATTTACAATTATTTTTAAATGGTTTTTAGAAACATGTCTGCTTATAAAGGAGGTAGCTTCACAGATTGATTGATTGATTGATTGATTGGTTGATTGATTGTTTGATTGATTGATTGATTGATTGATTGATTGATTAATTGATTGATTGAATGATTTGACTTGAAAAGTATTGAAATAACTCGCCCATACTCCTGGTAAAGACAAACACACAGTCAAAAACCTAAGAACTGTGAGTCTTTTTTTCTTTTGACTCATCTAAAGTATAATATTATTTTCACATCAAAAGATGAATGTGGGCAAAAGAATAGAATAAATATTCAAGTCAGAGTTTGAATTTAGATCTTCATTGGCTGTATTAAGCCATTATAAACCATGTTGAAACAAAGACAAGAGCACAAATGTTTCAGCCAGCAAAACTTTTTAGTTCACTGCTTTTGAGTGTAAATTAGAAAATAAAGCCACAGATTATATTGACATCAAATATTACAGAATAAAGCTCAGGTTGCAACAAAAGAGAGAGTCAAGGCATGAAAAGATGTGTAATGTTTCTCCAAAAGCTGGGCTAAAATTCCCTTTCAATTCAGTCAACTTAGAAAGTCAATTTTCTTCCAAATGCAAATACTACAAAAAACGTTTGGCACAACAACCCAACCCAACCTAAGATATAATTGAAAATGAACACTATCATTTGCAGACAAATTTCAGTTTAAATTTACATTTTGAATTGAATTAATTGAAAGTGAATGCATGATACCCCTGAAAAAAAAAGAAGGCAATTTAATATTGGAATAGAAATGACAGAAATAAAGCCACAGCACTGCCCAGGCTCCAGAAGGCTTATAAGAAGTTTTTAAATGTTTCTCTCAAGCAGAAACGTGCCTGTTGAATGCTGTCACCCCTCGCTATTCCGTGATGCCATTCTTCTTCTAGCAGGGCTGTTGGTTTGGCTAATGGCTCCCATGAGATCACTTCAAAGCCAGCTGAGACCCACTGAAAACTGTCAGTCTGGGTCAGAGTGACACACACACACACACACACACACACACACACACACACACACACACACATGCACACACAAATTCAGGCACAAGGTATGCACCCTCACACATCAAGGCATGCACACACACACACACACACACACACACACACACAGTCACATGCTCGGAGCACAGAGTCCTGCCTGTCTGTGCGTGTTGCTAGCTGACATCACCTTTTTATGAAGTGCACCCTGTTTTACACTGGCTAGGGCCTTGTTTGGATTGGGTTGAGGTATGAATTGGGCTGGGTTGAAACTAATACTGTTGAAGGGTGGAGCTGGGGAAGGAAAGCTGGGGCCGGAGCTGTGACTGAGCGAGTGTAACCAGACCTGAGGCTGGGGCACTTAGCGCTGGGGCAGTTGGGACTGTGGCAAGGGTTATTAGCCTGGACGGGGCATCTAGGGCTGGAGATGGGATTGATTTGGTGGTAGTGGGAAGAAGGCTTGAGTTGAGGCTATGAGTTAGGGCAGACAGGGGCAGTTGTTGGTGATCAAGGGCAGGACCTCAAAGGGGGGAACGGGTTTCAAGGACTGGATTGGGAGATCAGAGGTAGTTAGGTTTGGTTTGGCATGATGAAATGAAAAATGACTGTATATATACAGTATATATATATATATATATATATGTTTTCTTGTATTTTTTTTATATCAAAATCCAATTACGTTTACCTCCTGGAAAACAGGGTATTTTTAATGATGACCTCATGCTGTACATCTAGGCGTAAATAAAAATCTCAAACAATAATACCATCACAGATTTTTGAACAGTCCCACCACTCTGCCATTCCCATAAAATAAAACTGCCTTTCTCTCCCGAACTGATATCCCTTTGGTTTGCACTGACAGAAGTCATTAAAGGAGGAGACCAATCTTATTCACCTTTCCTATATCCAGATTTTTTCCCAGCTGGCCCAGAGATTCAAACCAGCAACCTCTCTGTCTCTTCTCCTTTTTCCTCCTAACCAGAGACTTTGGGTAGGACCCACTGGACCTGGGCTGGAGAACGGATCTAGGGCTTAAACTCCAGAAGTTGAAATCACATTATGTCACATCATTAATCTCACTCATTTTACAGTATTAATCGTGGGCTCTGACGAGGACATGGCGCTAGGTTTGGCAGGCCATCATGTTGAGATAGACATTTTCCAGCAGACTCTCAGCACACTCTGAAGCAGGCGTTTTAAAGGATTAGACTGGCCTTGTGGTATGGCGGTATGTCTCTCATACCTCAGCTGCTCCTACCGCAGTTAAAGGGTTTTTGTCGGCGTGTATCTGGGTGGGTGGGTGGGTGTGGGCCTGTGTGTGTGTGTGTGCATGTGTGTGTGAGGGAGAGGCTGTGAGTGGGTTTGAGTGAAGCTGCTGAAAGAGACAGAGAGAGAGAGAAACAGAGAGAGACAGAGAAAGGTATCTGATTTTAGGAAGGTTCAAAAAAACCTGGCTTAATGTTCATTTACCATTAATGTATTTGTCTAGTCCTGTCCCTTTTTTCTTCCAGACTTCGTGTCACCTCTACTAATAGTCCCACTTTTTTAGTCAGTCAGAAAATGTATTGTTTACTACATATATAATGTGCCCATCTCAGTATTAATGCTCAGTAGAAGCAAGGCATGGGATTTCTACGATGGCTATCACTGTAGCCTTTGTTTTCATTTTCTTTACCTTATGCTGGCCATGTGTGCGTAGTGATTGTTTATAAAGTAATGGAAATATAGACTCAGACTACTTTCTGTACTAAGGGAATGAGCTGTGAGAGTTGAGGTTATTTTTTGAATGTCACCACATGTCATTTAAGCAACTTAGTGTAAATGCTCTTAACACCTCATGGCTCCTTGTATGATTCTACACACGTGCAACCTGTAAACTGTGTTACATAGAGAGGGCTTGTAGAAGGTCCTTTAATAAACAATTTACCTAGCTACCATCACATCCCAACCATAGACTATTTCAATGAAAAATCACTGTTAACTAGTCATGTCTTGGAACTTCAATGAATCTCTTCAGAAAGAAAGCTCTTATCTTTGTAGGACCCTTTGTCACTTGTCAACCTGTTTACATGCGTAGCTAATATCTTGATTAAGATGTTATTTGGCACGAGCTGTTTATATGTACCTTTGATATCCTATCTACAAATCTCGTTGCTTACATACAAATGAACAAATGATTTCAAGTAAACCCTTGGAAGCCATGGAAACTGAGCTTGTACCAACCACAATGACCAACAGTAAACAGGATAGAGTGGATAGCTTCCTTAGTATCCTGACTAATATCAGCATATCTCAAGTATCTTATCTAGGCTGCTAATAATCGAGACAAGACCTACTTCAAGTTATTGTGAGCAGGATATAATGTCTACACGAAACAGTTCAAAAACAGAATACAAGTTTTGGATAAAATGTGATAGCTTGCGTGAAAACACTTCTGATGACTGATGGATTCTACGGATGCTTTCGAAGACTCTAAGAATGTTCTGAAGGGATTCCGCGGTTCCATGGACGTCTTTTGCCAACAGGAAGAGTTTACAGGGATCACAGTCGACGTGCTGTTTATTTGGTCAGCTACGGAATGTGTTTATGACAGATTGACACATTCTTCAACACAGATCGGGTCCCATTTTCTGTCAAAGGGGCTGTCAGCGGGACCCATCTGCTCAAAAGTCTACGGTCAAAACAAAGTTCCAAGAAAGCGTTAGTCATCTGTACCCCCCGGACGGAGAAATAAAATGTGATGAGGGATGGCAGAAGGAGAAAGTCGGTCATTAAGCCTCCTTGGAGCCAGAATGGCCCACAGGGCTGGAGTACTCATCCTCTGGTCTGTAGCAGGGGGCAGTTTGATGTACATGCAGGTAACGATTTGTCGCAAGGCCTAACCCCTACACACTTATTATTAAGACTTTTATTTAAAGACTTTATGATACACAACAAAAGTGATAATCTGCAGTCAAACGTCAGTGTTGCAAGTACAAGGCATGCAGGACTGCTGATCCATGAATGTCCAAGACTTACTAGAAGTAATTAGAAGTTAATCTGGTGTCTTAAGCACCATTTTTATTTTTTTATTTATGGAGTAAATAAGATTTACTGGAGGCCCCATAGTCTTGCGATAGATTGTTCATAAGCTAATGTTTGAGGGCTTTCTTTTTTCACATTAATGTTTTTGGAGAGAAAAGGTTGCCACCCAAAAGCAGAATTGGTCTGGAAGAACTTGTATGACTCAGCATATTTGGTGACCATAGCAGTTAGCTGTTAGCTGTCAGCAGGCACGGTGGCTTCTTTGGAGAAAAAAATAAATAAAACTTAGGATACAGAATGAATATAACAAGGCTAATTTCTATATGAAAATATAAGAAGTTTATTATTCTTTGCAAAAAAAAAAAAAACAATCCCAATGACCTCTGCTAAAGTGTGGTGTGATTGGTTGCTCTGTTCATTACGTATCGGAGAGAGTTTGTTGTGAGAGTCAAAGAGATTAGGATAATTTAGCTATAGGTGCTCAATTTAGTTGCTTAGCTGTGGACTGTGGTGTGTCAAGATAGACCGATTTGTCATTTCTTTAAAACGAGGAAGGGTGGAGGACGGCGAACGTGAAAAAATGGATAATGGCAAGGTGGTGAGGCCTATAACGTTATCGCTATGGAGTAAGAGGAAGGTGATGGGGGAAGAGGGACCCGAAGCCTAGAGAGGACTCAGAGATTGAGGAAAATTCTCCAAATGAAAATGAAAGTGTGGGGGAAACCTGTGCGCTAGCCCTGCAAGCAATCCCACCACTGGCCCCGTGGATTTAAGTCAAGGTGAAGGACCAAGGCATCCTCAACTAAAGTTGTACCCCACTCGACCATTTGGCTCTCAGCAAAGTCACGGCAGATGCAGCTTTCTGTTATGCATGTTGGCATAAACAAGCTATGAGGCTATGGATTGGACATTGACAGTGTGATTGACCGCTTTGCTGTGAACCACAAAAACAGGCGGATCGTTCTTCTAGAGTAGAGTACACATTTTTTGGTTGTCGATTTTAAATGACTAGTTATTATCAGTAATGAGTGGGCCAATCATAACAGTATGATCATGTGAGAAGTACACAGTGAGTTTCCTCAGTTGCTTGCTTTTAGACCATTGACCATGAGTCGAGTCAGAGCTCGATTTAGTTTGCTCCTCCCTTGCTAAGCTACTTAAGCTGTCCAGCACAGTCCACTCTACAGTCTGTCAGTGGTGTGCCGTCTGTATAGGCTGGTTGTTGTGTAGCAAAACTGGTTGTTATGTAGCGCTGTCTATATGAATGGTCCTATTGGTTTTACTATAGCACATACTGTATGATGAATGTGTATGTGGCACTGTTTGTTTACATGACTAATACAGTGATTAATTTGTCTGATATAGCACATTTTAAAATCTTTTGTGTAACTTCTGACTATATAAACACTTGATTTGCCATCTAAAATTGTGTGCATAGCTGCATAGCCTTGTGTCTAACTGGACTCGGTGTTATATTATTATTTTTTATATTATTTAGAAAAAAGTTAGCACCTGCTGTAAATAATTAAGCTCCGCCTTATCTCCCCCAGCCACAATTATCTGCAGCCGCTACTGGCTGTCAGAGGGGTTCATGAATTTATGGTCCTCTGTGGAGCTTGTTGCTAACAGCACTGAATCGCTGCAACCCTGACCATGTGAATTACTGCAGCATTAAAGCTTTGCTTGTCTCTTGTGGAAATCTCACTAATAGTGCAGGTCAACCCTCTGTGCTCACCTCCTTTTAGAAGAAACAAAGTCACGTCCCGGCTCCTAATTTGGAACTTCTTTTATTCTGCAAAAAAGGCTTTGTGTGGAGTATTTGTAACCATATTTGCACCAACGATGCCTTTGAAATTGAAAGACAACATTGAGCTGCAGGCAAGCCCACACATTCACCTTAATCACTAAGAGTAGAGAGTAGTCCAGTCAATATGGATTATGATAGGTCATTAAGTTAGGTTAGGTTCCCAATTTTCACAATGATGATCAATACAGTTTCATTTTATATTACCTGTAAGTTGCATCTATTTTTGTGGAGCTAGGTCTAATCAATGCAATCATGCAATTAAAAATGTCTTTCTCTGAAATCCGGGATATCACTTCAAATAGATTGATAAATCTTTTCAACAGATTAACTGTCACAAAGTGTCTTGAGAGAACCCCTTCGCGCCATAAGAATGGATCCATCTGCCTGTCAGGTCCGTGGATTTACACTTTGACTTTTGCCCCAGTTTTGAGGCCACCTCCTTTCCTCTGATCTCCTCTTTTAATCTCTCCTTTCCTTTCCTTCTCCTTTTCCCTCTCCTCCTTTCATCTCCTCTCTTCTTCTGTATTCTCTTTCCTTTTTTTTACCCCATCCTGTTCATCTCTCTCAATTTCTCTCCTCTCATCTGTCATTTCCCCATCCTTTATTTTGCTTTTCTTCTTTACTTCCCTCTTCCTCTGCTTTCCTTTCCTTTTCTGTCATTTTCTCTTCTCTCCTTTCCTCTCTTTTGGAGGAGCCCTCTTTACTCCTCGCTTGTCCTCATCCCCCCCCCCTCCCCCTCCTCTCCTGCCCTCTCCTCTACTTTCCCTGTTTCTGCTCCCCTCCTCACCCCCTCCCCCCTCCACCCCCTCACCCACCACCCCCCAGCTCCTCTCCTGTGGGTCTGTTAGTAACTAATGTTCCTGGGGGGGCTGCTCAATTTGGAGAAAGCCTTACCCCCTGCATTGACATCTGTTGCCTGCTACCACTGAGTAACACACTCATGCATGGACACCACACACACACACACACACACACACACACACACATACACACACACTTCCTCTCCCTGCCCCTCCCACCCCCACCTTCTCTGTTTCTCTCTAGTTGTGTTTACCCTCTCACATTCTCACTCCTTCCACAAGCCTCCTGTTTTTGCCTTCTTTTTATCTCTTCCTCTCTCTTTCATTATCTCGCTCTGTTCCCTCTTTACCTCTATGTCTCCCCCTATCTCTCTCTCTCCTCTCTCTCTCTATACCCCTTTATCTGTCCCATCAGGTCTGTTTGGGGAACAGGGAACCCCCGAGACCAAAGGCAGTTTTCAAAAAGCAGATATTTCACAACAATCTTCACTTTTGCCCACAGTCCTTCTGTGTAGAGGGGGTCTCACTCGCATGGGGGTACTTAGAAGGTCTGTTAATACAATGCGAGTGTGTGTGTGTGTGTGGGGGGGGGGGGGGGGATAGTTTCCACACTTGTGAAATTGCTCATGAAAATGTGTTTTTTGTGTTCCCTTTCAATGTTAACCCTCTCTCATGGTTTACTCATCATTAGTAAATTGACACTCTGGTCTCAGAGAAGTTAGGAATTTGTTCTTTTGTATATTATATGCATATGTTTGCATATGTTGTTATGTGAAAACCTCGTACAGTAACTCCAGTTTTTTGTGATTTTCATGGATTAACTGCACTTGAAGGACTGCCTGGTCCTCCATGGGTTGAGAAAAATTGTACAAGCCCCATTCAGAACCTGGTTTGATAAACTCAAAAAAAAAATGGTGGCCAAGCTAAACACAAGGCTGTTCTTGGCTCCTGAAAAATTGACATTTTGGAGATGTGAGGTTTTCACCCGTCTGCGATGATATGCCCTCACACATCTTTGTTTACCAGTGCAAGGAAACACCTCACACATACATGTATGGTTCCAGCAGAAGCGTCAGACTGTAGAGATAATCATTTGCAGCATATTTGGTGTAGGTAAGAGTAGTGTCTTGCTCAACAATTCAATAAGGCAATCCTGTTATCCTCCATTCGAAGACATTGTTAGACCACCAGGCCAAACTATTATGTAACCCATGCAGTTATTGCGGTACTCATCATCTCCTGTTTAATTGGATGTAGGTCCTAATTTTACTGATCATATTGCAAAAACTGGCAATGTGAGGCCAGCTATACATACCATTCACAGCTTAAAAAAAAGAGCAAAATAATGGTGTAATGGCGTAATGACTTGGTGTAAACATTTCCATTTAGCATCACTCATACATGTAAATTCATATGATGCAGTCTGCCAAGTGTCATGGTATCCATTAGCCATTAAATCCTTGCAGACATATTTGGTCATTAAGCATCAGTGCATCCCATCCATGAAAACCCAGTTTCAGTACATGCTTAATCATGCTTTGGATGGCAAACCGTGTGTGTGTGTGTGTGTGTGTGTGTGACATAAACCCCTCTATCCATCAAGATCACAGATCAAATCCATGTCTGAGCCACAGCCAAAATAAAAATCAAAACATTCCTCCCTTTTATTCAGAATGTCAGAGCAGGATTTAAATGAAAATTACAAATATTAGAATCAGTGCCAGAGTCAAGGCAGGAAGAATTTGTCCCAGTAAATCATCTCCGCGGCCTGCAGGAAATTCCATGGGTGGTCTTGAAGATAGACTTTCAGTGGCTCCATAATATTAAGCTGTTAATCTTGCTTAATGAAACCATGGAGATAATATTTCTACAGTTATATCTCCTTTGGCTCTATAGCTTCAGGTCTATCTTTGCTATTCTCAAGCAACAATAGACCATAACTCCAAAATTGCTGCACGTGATATTTTCTCATTGACTTACAAACTGATCTTTTTATGTGTGTCCTGCACCTCATGTCTCAAACCTGTATTGCGTAATTATCTAACGTGTTAACACCAGTTAACCAAGTCAAATTCCTTGTGCACCTGTTGTAGTTGGCTAATAAAACTGATTCTGTTTCTGATTAGCAATATGTCTTTCAGCAGGGGTGGGTTTGACAACAGGAACGAAATCAATACATTTTTGGTCAGAGATGCTTTCAAAATTGCCCATCCACATTGTGAATAGTCTTGTGAGGCCAGACCTCAAGATAAGGTGATATCTGCTTTCATAATTACCACAGGAACAAACCAGACATCGGGTTTAGATTAACATAATGAGCTCACTGTGGGATAGGCTGCTATAGCATCTATTCCGAGACTTGCATTTGATTAGGTAATGTTGTGATCAAAATTAGGACATCTAAGAATTTTCTAAGTGTCTTGGCAAGAGTGTGTTTGACAATCCCATTGTTAGGCCTGTGGTTACACTATTTCAAGGCTTTTACACATGCAGATATGAGATGTTTCTAAGGAGATAACTATCAAAGTGGCCCTATCCTCTATCCTCTAAATCCATGAATATGTACAAAATACATCTATTGTAGCATAGGTGTACATTTAAGCCAGTGGTGGCCAGTAATCGGCTGACTGAGTGGGGCAGGACTATATGGCTCTCACTGATTGACAAAACATAAACAATAATACAAACAACTACTACGTATTAGTCTAAATTATAAATTTACTCTTAGTTTAATATAGTGAAATTAAGTCATATTTCCTAATTGGCGATTTAATTATTATAGGAAAACTCTTAACATATATTTTAAATAAATGATGGAGGCAATAAAATCAATGGAAGCACATATCCACAGGAGCGAGTGGGCTGCCACCAAACCAACTAGCAATCTAAGCAAGGGCTGGACAGACAGTGTAGGCTAGGCTACTTTTTAAAAAATGTAAAAAAGACAGTCCACAACCTGTCACCTTGGCCATCAGTAGAGGAACGGAAACAAAATGCTGCATTGCGAATGGAGCAGCCACACATGATTAGTTAGTAACAGATTTGTAAACAGCAGTAACCTGATAGCTTGTCTGCTGCCCTACACACTTTAACAGTAGGTACCGTTTTTACCTTGTGGTATTTAAGTAACGTTAGTGGAATTATTTATCCGATAACAGTATGCCTTGGGTCTGTACAGGATCTGTGCTTGTTTTCATACCCACTTCTGCAGAATACTCAGGTGTAGCTCTCCCTCTGTCTGTCACCAGAGCTGTTTGATGCTGGTATCGGGTCTGTCCGGGCCAAGCTGCTTGGTATGAAGCTTATATTAATGGCGGGTGTGAACATGAAAGATAGCGTTGAGAATTGTCCAATCACATTAGATCAAAAAACATAAAAACAATACCAATTCGCTGTGAATAAAAGTGGGAGTGTCTGGGGCACAGAGAGCTGTGTCCCGTGGAAAATCTGAAGCAACCAATTAGAGAGCAGCCTCAGGTCACCTGCTTGCCAAAAGTTGAAGGACTTACATACACACTCATTTGGCTGGCGAATGTATTCACACAGATACAATTTGGAACCGGTTTTTAATGAACGCTGACAGGCGCTGACAGACTACCAGGCGCGTTATACGAGTAAACAATTTTTATTTTCTAATTATTTTGCATTATCTTATTAATTTATGTTTAACATGTTTAAGTAGACTTTCTTCTCTAGTTGGAGGGGGGCGGCGCCCAAGCGCCCCGCATTAATGAACCGCTACTGCTCTAAGCCAGTGTGACAGTACACCTAAATGAAAGAAATGACATCAATGCTACACCTACACAACAACAGGATTATGGCTGTGTGTGTAAGTGTGTTAAGGGAATTGAATAAATACTTGCTTTTTTCCTCTTCTTCTTCACCTCTTCCTCTCTGTCCTCTTCTTCTCCTCCTTCTCCTCTTCCCTCCCCTCCTGTTTCTTTTCTCCTTTCTCCCTCCTTCCTCTCTTCTTTTCACCTCCTCCTCTCCCTTCTCTTCCTCATTTTTCTCCTCCCCTCATTAGTTCTGTTCCCCAGGTCCCACGTCATGTCTGCCATGTGTTGCGTATGTTTCCGGGACAGCAGCCAAACTTGACTCAGGGAATTACATTGAGATTTGCTGCTGCCAAGAAACATAGCATAGTGCTGCTTTAGATTCAGACACTTGTCAAGTCCTCTTGAAGGAAAATTAAAGTGTCTAGCGGTGATGTAATGGCGTTTCCCGGATATAGCAACACCTCAGGTTTGAATACATCACTTAGAAAAGATATGGGTCCAATAAAGTGTTAGAACCAGCACATGAGGAGTATGTGCATGGCATTGATTTAGGATGCAGATTAGCTTGTTTTTTGAAGCTACTTAACAGGAAATTTAAGTTGAAATAAATTCACTTGGTGTTAAATATAAATGAAATCCATTGCCATTGGAATGAACTGACACTGGAAATAAGACTTACACAGCTCAGGGGATTACACTGAATTTAGCTACTGAGTAGAAATACAGTGATGAGGTGAAATGATCAAGTCTCACTGTAAATCAGCTATAAACATTGACTATTCTGACTCATATCAACCACAGATTCCTCGACACAAAGTCTGTTAGGAGTGAGTAAGGGAAGGACTGTCCTTTTTCTGCATATAAAATTATGTGCTTCAGACTTAAATTGATAATACGATACATTTGTGATTAAGCGTCTTGGTGTCACTGTTCCTGGGAGAATAAATTCGCTTCGCCACAGCCTCCAGAAGCTCTGTGATTGGATGACCGCAGGTCACAGTTGTACGTGGATGTTGACGCTGGACATTCCATTGTGCTGAATGCCAAGTGAGCGGCCGCAGTCTCACTTCCTCTGTGGGACCACTGGACATCCATCATTTACTGGCCAAAAGTGTGTGGGTCTGTGTGTGTGTATGTGTGTGTTTCAGGCCAAAACCCTAATCTGCGATTGTAATAAGGACCCAGCCTGTTGAAACATTGGCATCCCCCCATCCTGTTTGTAAGCTGATTCATGTGATTCAAAATTGATTTTCTGTACTTTTTTCTGCACATTTTGTGCAAGTAGTGACAGCATGTGGCAGCTAAACATGTTTTAGCCAGGTTTTTTAGGCTACTTTCCATGTGCAGATCAATTTCATCAGGAATCTACAGTATGTACAAATAAGTACAATTTTGAGAACACAGAACAGAACTTCTCAGATTTTTTCATTAGACTGCTCTAGATAAAATTCAATTTTTCAAAATGGGCAGAAAAGTTTAAGAAAATCATAAATGTTGCCAGCAAAGACTTTCAGTTATCCAAAAATTAAAAAACCTATTTGTTCAACTCTACCTACTCCTTCTCCTATACCGCAGTATCGTTGTACCTGTTTTATTATATGGATCCATCTGTTTCTTCAGTACAGGACACTCAGGTGCAGAAGGGCTTGCTTTGGCAAAAGCTTTGTTCCCTCTGCCACATGCATTAAATAACTCACCCCCTGTATAGAATTACTATGGGTAAATGTTGGAAATGTCTTTATGTTTGTAATTTATGTTTGTATTGCTGTGGTCTCTGAATGTATGGAATGTTGTCTTATATTGTCGTATGTATTCGCTGCACCTGACTGTGGAAAGAATTTCCTCCTACCCTAAATCTTGCAGTTGGTGAATATATTAAAGGGATACCTTGAGATTTTGAGTTTTAGTCTGTTACTTTCCTTTACCGGATGCTGTATGAGAAAAATGCTTCAACATTTGTTACTCATGCAGCATTAACAACAGCAGCTTAACATTACAATAGCATTTCATTTAAACCAATGAATACCATAAGTTGCAAGCTAATAATGGCGTTTTTCATTTAACTGAAGTGTTGATTGTTGCACCCTATGACAAATGTCTGGCGAAGAAAAATTAGATACTAAATTTTAAATGTCAATGTATGGCTTTAATGAATCTTACGAGGGATATTCATCCACTAGGGGAGAATTAGAGCGGTCTCACATAAAACATTTTACACCACACTTAGCCGCCCATTTGGCTGTCCCACACACATTCCAAGATCTGGAAGACCGAGATTCATTCTCCCGTGTTGCAGAGCAACCATCTCTTGGCAAAGTTAGAGGATAATTCACCACTAACTGTCACTCACTGTACACGTTTAATTGTGTAGCCACAATCATGGATCTGTGTTTCAGTCCGGGCTTGCTTTTATATTCTTTGGACAAGAACACAGTCTATCTCATAGCCAAGTTCTAAAATGATTCACGAACAACTACAGCTGTGCTGGTGACTGTGATACAAAAAGCTTCTGCTGGTGGTCTGCGTCCAAAGCCTTTCTACATAAAACACTAGTGGGTCATTTTATCTAAAAGGAAATGTAATAGTGATTCATTATTGTAAAAGCTGGCGCGTGCAGAAGTTTCTCATGCTAAAGTCTTCAAAAGTATCTGGGACTCATATCTTATAAATAAACTCAGAGTCAACTTTTGAGAAACTTAAAATGGTAAATGTTTTCATTGACCATCATGCATTCTTGGCATTTTACAGTGATTTATGTTTCGCTTGATCCCTGAGCCATGAAATATTCTACACACGTGAGGCAGTGTCATTTGTCAGGCAATCTCAGAGCAAAACTACATACAAGGCTTTTTGGGGCACTGAATATAGGATACTAGTGAACATACAAAAGGTTATTAATCTTGATGGTTATTTATATTAAAAATTGTACAACTATGTACAGCTACATCAGTGGTCTGTATAGCAGCTGTTCCTAACCACCTTCCACCATGCCTTGGGATCGTGGCTCATAAAAACATACAGTATGTCTGTCATATGGGATTCCGCAAGAAAAAAAATGAAATGTTGCCATATGTAATATTACATAAGGAACTAAAGAACATGACGGGCAGTGGTATAACATTTCTTGCATCATTTATCTTTCTGTGGAGTTGGATTTCCATTGGTGAGAACATCATCTGTGAACCACTCCCATGATGTATGTGCAGCCTGCACCGTGTATCCCGCAGGCTGCTTTGTATGTTCATTGCTGAATATTTTAACATGTTGGACAGGTCTCCAGATGGGGTATACTGAAAGATTACCATGTTTGGAAAGGACCTACAACCAGATGTGATATTCTGTACCTGAAGTTACAGATAGAGGCGGTTTCACACCTAGAACAGGATGCAGAGTAGCGCTCTCTGATACACTGTAGGTCCAGATCTCTGACCTCAGACACATTAGCAGACAGGTTTCCTGCTGTGGCATGCTTCTTGTTTTGTTTTGCTTTGGGGAATTTTGATTTTTGTTTTTTTTATTATGTTCCTTTTGTGAAAATGAAACAAAACAAACAAAAACAAATCACTGACAGAGAGACATTACAGAAAAATGCAAATGGCATCAATAAAAAAAATTAATACACTGATTTTTTTTGGGAAAAGTGCATACATATATCTCTGTGTGTGTGTGTGTGTGTGTGTGCATGCGTGTGCATAAGCAGAAATGTGCATGCTCCATGAGAGGTCCAGCTTTCACTCTTGAAATGTTTGTGTGGTCCTTTAGTGGCGGAGTACTTTTCATGTAAATGGACACGAGAGAGAAATGTACTATATGTTTCCAGCTGTGATGCCTTTGTACTTGCATCTAGTTTCACATGTTTAACTGCACACAGAATCGCCCCACCTTCCTCCTTGTAAGGATCCATATATCTTCGGGCAGTGGACACTTTCCCTTCCACATGTTAAAGAGGATAATTCTCCAGCTCTGATATACTGTTGTACATGGATTCAGTTTCACACTTAGAGAGGCATAGAGAGACTTCGCTCACTGAAAACACCTTTAATGTTGAACACTTTATCATGCTGGACAGGTCATTTGGATCACACATCCTAAAGACCATCAGTCTCAGTCTCAGTCTCATCTGTCTCACTGCTGTTGTACTTGGATCTGTGCCATGTTCACACATAGTTTCACACCAGGAATACCATTTTAGGTCTTTGTAACTTCATCACAGAAATGCGAGAAATGTCGTTCAGGATAAAAGCAGTTCAATCTGAACATCGGAGTAGCCCTGCCTGAGACATCAATATCTTCATCCGCATGTTGGCTTGCACAATATATCAGAGGGAAATTACAAATACATAATTGGATAGTGTAATTTCCAAAAAGCATAAAAGGCTACTTTTTTTTTTGTATCTTTCACCTGAGGAAAAGATGTCCCAGATGGCGTCCTCTGAACATTTTTATTGAGAATAAATGTAAATATAGATTTCATTTTGGCATCAAGCGTCTGTTTCAAATCTCTCCCTGCGAATTGTAATCTAAAGCCAGCCGAAGTGAGAGCAGGCCGAGATCAGTGCAACCCCCCCCCCCCCCCATGGGGAACCATGAAGATAGAGAGCCCACAGGTGGATGCTGGGCTGGCAGCAGCAGAGAACAAGCAGTTGAATTTACAGTCAGACAACTCATATATTGAATAGAAACATTTTCATTGAGAAAAAATGTAAATATAGATTTTATTTTGGCGTCAATGCAACTCCCCAAAACCGCATCAACCACAGAGTCAGACGCCAACTATACTATGTGTTCTGCTGGAGCACCGACCATACGACCGAGCCAACATCCCACTTTGTCTGTCTGAAGGGAGACACCATGACGAAATGCAAAGCCATTGCACTTCTGGATCTGACTTGGTCATTATAGCCTTATGTGAGTCCTTCTATGTATGTATGTCCTTCTACATTCACCCAGATCAACACAGTAAACAGCCAACAAGGGATATAGTCTCTACATGAAGATGATGTTGGGACACAGGGTTTGAATTTCCCAAATTTAAAGCGAGAAAGAGCATCAGCTGTATTATTCTCATCTTGTGATATATTCAGTGCACAAGAGGAAGCTGCTTGTGATATATATCCATGCTAAATGTCTAATTAGACTGTTAATAATGAGCGCCAAATCTTCATGATTGTTTCCTGGACCGCTGAGAGCCCCATAGTAGGCAGGCTTTAATGATCGGATATAATTTTAATAGGGCAGGGGACTGAAGCTTTCTGGAGCTGTCAGTGATAGTAACTCATATGTTAACACCAGAGAACCACTGTCAAATAAAAAAAGTAGCTTCAGTGGTGCTTCAGTGGTGTAAGGCTTAACAGACTTTTGACCTCATTTGACGCTTCTATGGTGCCCTGCAGGCTGGAGATTTGAAGCATCGTCGGGATTCTCCTTCCATCAATTTTTTGCTGACTTGATAAAACTTTACAAAGTAGCCAACTTGATGAGCTGCCAGTGGCTGCTAATTAATGAAATTCAAAAACGGCCGGTATAATATATGACTGCGAAATATTAATTTCTCAAAAACATGCATTATTATACGAACATTCTTAGCTAGAAATTGTAAAGTCTAAAACTTTACCCTCTGAAAAATGTCAATATCTTACCTTCTTCCTCTTGCACTACGGCTCATGAAACCTCACAAAAAGAAGCTGTACTGGTCCTCCGTTGACACTCCCAAAATCAAACCAAGTTTGGAGCAGTACGTCAAGGCAGTTTGATGCTCCACTTGCCTTGAGTGTGCATTTGGCCATTGAAAACAATTGCTGCACTTGAAAACGCGCATCTGACTCCACCAGTGCATTTCTGGCTTTATAGTTGTTGTCCCAGTTAAAGACCAAAGTTTGACTGCGTTTTCACTCTGAAAGTGCAGCCTTCCTCTCCCACACAAGGTTTATACATTCAATAAGGTCAAAACAACAACGACAAACAATCAGGTCTCTTTAACGGCAATACGAAAATTCTGTAACATTCTTCGCTTTATTTCTAGTGGTGATGTTTTTTGCTTTACAGTCTGCTTGTCTAACCTGGGACCACTTCAAAGCAGCGGAACAGAAAGGGACCCCTAACCCTAACCCTGACTCACATAAACAGAACTAACATCATAAAGCGCTCTACCTATCAGTCCATTGAGTTGTTAGCTTCCGCAAAATGTGACTCAACCTTGTAGTATTTGGTGTAGCCTCCCTTTAAAAACAGCGGTCTGCTCAAATTAGGCCTGATCACAGCACCCTAACACTAAACCTAGTGAGCCCCCTAGCTAGCTCAATAACCTCTGCACCACACACACACACACACACACACACACACACACACACACACACACACCTCCCAGGGTCTGGCCATAGCTGCCAGCCCCCTCCCCACACACACCCACCCACCTTCATCCCACTAACTGCATTCAGCTGCTCAAGCCCCCACCCCCACCCCACCAACACACACACACACACACATACACCATACACACACTGTTGTCCTTGCAGCATGTCGTATTAGATACAAGACACACACATACACAGACACGCACGCACAGCAAACATATGCACATACATGCACACACACTCACGCACACACACACACAAAGACACAGACACACTGCAGCCAGCAGAGTGGTGCTGCCTAATCTTATCAGCAAAGACTGGACCAATAGGATTGATCTAAATAGGAAATAAGTCTAGTCAGACCACTGCCTAAGCTCCCATCACACCTTCCTTTATCACACAGGAGCAAATGTCTGAGTCCTGTAGTTCAGTGGCCTATACACCTTTTCATCTCGCCAAATTACAAGGCCGGAAATTTGATTAAGTGGTGGGACACAAACAGCCACAAAGGATTTGACACTATACAAGCTAGACTGGCTAGCAATTTTGTGAAAAAATTCCTCTTCTTTGGCCAAACACATGCATATGATGTCAATCTTGGAGCAAATTCACCTCTACAGCACACATTGTGACAACTTCCTTTAGTTTGCTTAGCTAGCTAACTTCTAACCAGTGTTGGGGAAAGTTACTTTTAAAACTAACTAGTTACTTTACTTCGTTACTTGTCCTAAATTATAGCCAGTTTATTGCTGTGTCCATTCTGAAAGTGAGTTGTAACCTACAAGCCTCCACCGCACCGCAGCCTGCTGTGTAGTCTGCTTTTAATAACATCATGTAGCGTACAATACCTTTTTTTTTTTAATTTGCACTAACTAAACATCGAACCATTTGAAAGAAAACTAAAAGTAGCGAAATGTAACTTTGAGAAAGTAACTATTAACTGATTACATAAATTTAAAAACTAATGCATTAAGTTAATCGTTACCACAAAAAAGTAATCTGATTACTGTAACACGTTACTTTGTAACGCATTACCCCCAACACTGCTTCTAATTAACTTTTAGTTTAGCTTGTGCTATTCCCATCAAGCAAGGCTACTAGGCTTCCTACTTCTGAAGTGCTTTACATTAGCCATCTAGTCGATCAACTTTACATTTTCAATTAAACCTGCATGACAATCATCTGATACCATGGCGCTGTACTGTCTGTACAGCTTTCCAATCTGCACTTCATGCAGTCAAGCACATGAAAGAGAGGCAGGAGCAAAGCAAACAAGGACCAATAGAAATGTATGCAGAAATAGGAAAGGGAAGATTTCATCAAACCAATCAGTTTGAAGAAGTGCTATCATTTTACCACTGACTGATTGGATTGATAAAGCCTTTATTCTCCTTTTCACTTTAAAAGCATTGTAGGCCTGTGCAGCCACCCAACATCATACTCCACTGTGTCAGTTGTATTTATTCAGGGATTTGGCCATTCTCTTCCTTTCATCAAGCAGCGTGTTATGACTGGCGGCCACTCTGAAAAGTAAAGACGCAGACAAATTGAAGTGATTTTCAGTTTGTCAGCTTACTGTGAGGTTGTCCAGAATGAGAAATTAGATCTGTTATTGTTCAAACCAAACGGCAGTGGGAAACTTCAAAATATTCAATTTGTGTTCCTCCCCGGAGACGAGACAGAAGCCAATCCAGTTGGAAACAGACCACCCGTTTAGGAGGAGAGATGTTTTGACGAATCAATACTAAGAAATTACAACAGAGAACCAACTTGTTAGGATTGTTATGATTCTGAGTGAAAGGGTTCACGACTGTTAAAAGATATTTTCATTTGTGGTCAGCGTTTTGCTCAGCATGACTATTCTGGTCATATTTGGACTTCATAACTGACCCTCTGAACACATAACAGGGAATAGATTTGCTAAATCAAATTAAGAGCAGTCTCAGTTAGCAGACAGGCTGGATAATTAATAAGGCTGCAAGTGGACAAAAGCCATTGTGGACGGCTTTGATCTGATCGGCTGATGGTTTTGCTTCACACTTAAAGGTTTCCCATTTCCTTTACATTATTGCTGGTGATGTCTGCATACAGTCGGCGTAGTCGCAGATATGAGGCACTGCAAAATGGTTGGGAAAATGTACACTAGACGTAGACAGTAGTAAATGGGCTATAATTCGAAATGACACCGGTATTCTCCTTTAAAGCCAGTGACCATTTTCCTCTCTTCAAAGACTGAAGAGAGAAAGTTTAACAATGGAGGCTTTTTACCCGAAGTAGCTAATTTGATACAGAAAAGGGAAAGATTTTATCAGTCCAATTTAATTTCTCCAGTGTTTACCCTTTTGTGCATGGCCTTATCTTTTCTGGGATGGAACTAAATCAGAGCCTTTCAGCCTTCTTAGATAAAGTCCACATGGCTCTATAACAAGCTGGGCATGGCTGTAAATAGACACAGAGAGGAAACTAAGTGGGTGATCATGTTGTTTCAGCCTTGTTAACAACACACCAGCAGGAGTAGCCTATCTACCACCCCAATGCTCTACTGCCCCATCCCCCACCTCCTACGCACCCCCCCCCATGCCCAAACTCCCTGTTCCCACCCAAGCTGATTGACAGTCTACAAACTTCATCAGTCCACCAGTTAGTAAGTCTGTAAGTCGTGCGATCACCTAGCTAGCCAGTCAAGAGCGTATTCCATTAGCCAACCAGCCAGTCAGTCGGTCAGCTGGTCAGCCACCCAGTGAGCCAGTCAATCACAGAGACAGTCACTCAGCCCACCAGCCAGTCACCAATCATTTGACCAACCAGCCGGTCAGTCAACCTGACAGGCAGTCAGCCGATAAGTCAACACCTTTTGGTCCCTGCTATCAGGAGGAAATTCCTAACTGTCACTCTCTTCCCCTCCCATAACACCTGGACTAACAGCACACACATGCACACGCACACACGCACTTGCACACGCGCACACACACACACACACACACACATTCAAACACACACATGCTTGCATATAGATATACACACTCACATGCATGCACAGGTATGCATGCGTAAGCACACACAAATGAATGCAGATATACTATACACTCTCACACATGCAGACACCCAAAGACACACCCACACTGATACCCCCCCCCCACACACACACACACACACACACACCCCCCACACACACACACACACACGCACAGGCACACGCACACACACACAAGCACATGCCAGGCAAATGGCTACTCCTGTCACCCTTTCTTACACCTTGGGTATACGAGTCTCAAACTCTCAACAATGCAGTACTTCCACTGAAGTACCAAATCTATTCAACGTTTCTCTTTCAAGTAGTCAGATGGTCTACTTGGCTTCGCTCTGTGGTTGCCGTGGCTCTGATGCATTTTGCTGTGTGAGATCTATGACTTCAGGCGTTGGATGGGTGCTGCAGCGTCGCTGGCCGCTTAGCTGATCCTCTTATCCAGAGTGACTTAAAGGGAGTGAGCAGGAAAGGGTTCAGTGTTGACTTAAACCCTCTTTGACAGGATGAACACTTCACAATCAAGCCTGTGACCTTTAATCACTACCTCACACCACAGTGGGTGGGATATTCTTTATTGGTCACTTTTTTTCTTTTTCTTTTTTTGTTTTTACAGGTTACTTATTTCTTGAAATAATTGAAATAATTTCTCAAAGGGTTACTGGTTTATTTTTAACTGTATAATAGGACAAAAAGCCATCTGGCATATCATATATACTGTTATTCTTCATAATCATATGTATATTATGTATATTCATGTTCTTCACTAAAAATTGTGTGTTACTATTCTAAGGTGATTATTAACTCGCCTCCCCTTATGTCAAATCAGCAATCCCTCTAGGAAAACAAGATGGAAATACTGCAAAGCGTATGTTGAACTGAGTTATCTACAGTATATCAGAATGTGTATGGCAGACTTGCCAGCCTTAAGAGTCCAGAAATAGGGAGATTTTCAGAGCAGGGACTGTGGGGTGACCAACTACTTGCAGTAGTTGACGACAATGATGGCAGTTTAATGAAGCCACACACACACACACAGCCAGCATCCACACACTTGTGCACACCCATAAGGATGCACGTTAAGCATAGAGCCAATTATACACACACACACACACACACACACACACACACACACACAAGCAAGAAAGCACACACACATTCAAACAAGCAAGTGTAGACACATGAGCAAGCACACACAGAGAATCACACATAGCCAACCACACACACACACACACACACACACACACACACACACACACACACACTTACAGTACATTCCCACACTGAGCAGGTGTATCCACATTCCCATGCGACACACTCCAGCCAAAGCAACCAGGAAGCAAATGGCAGTGCAGCCTATAAAACAGTCTGACCCCTCCAACTGCTGTTTCACTGCCTTGTCTAGACAGGACCCGTCATTTTCTAACAACCTTGCATAGTTTGAAATCCTCTGCAGGTTTGTTGGTGAGGCTTCCTGATTTCTGAGTTTCCTGCTCACAATTTTCATCTCTTTGGCATCCACAAAAATGAATCACCTAAAATAAGTTATGCTATAGGTTATAAATCTGTAAGTTATAGCATATAAGTCAATAGGTATAGGTCTGTTACATTTCAATCACCTCTGGGTATTAAATTTATTCCTCTAATTTATTTTCCTTTTGGTGTTGCAATGATTCTAAATATCTCACCCCAAATATATCACTGCTGTCATGGAAAAATCCTCTAATTATGGTTTTGTTGATAGTCACATTTTTACTTACGTGTTTCATGACCATAGGGCCCATTAAACCCACTTGAACCTCACTCAAAATTTTCTCATTTACTCAAAAATTGCATGGCTGTCAATGTGAGAATAAGGCTGTTTTTTTCTAAATCTATGAAAAGTTGACCCTTCTAAGATACAAGGTTTTCATTTAACAGCAGTGATATTCAACTGTTTTTCCCAGGTCTGGAGTAGCAATAGCTTCAGTGTTTGTAGTCCAGGCACAATTATGTCATCGTCTCACTGCTCTCCCAGCTAGTTTGCTGTTTATTGGCTTTCTTCAGCCTGGAGTACATACATCATGGTAAACTATCGCAACAGGAGCCAAGCATATGGCTCCAATAACATTAATAGTTGGGTAAGATCAGGAGGGAGAGATCAGACACAAGACAAGGAAACCATTCAGATCTTGTCTTACAATGGGTTATGGTCTATTTTCCATGTAGTACAAAAGACATGGGGAACAGACACAGTGGTTTTGATAATGGGTAACATACGAGATACCCAACATTTTAAATGTGTGACAGTGACACTGCATCTAACACAATGGCATGAAAACAGTGCACACTATGGACATGGATCAAATTAATAAAATATTAATGCTTATTTAGATGTACTTTTTTAATTTCAGAATAATTTTTGAAAGGTACAAGAATTTTTGAATTTGTCAAAGGGCTATATTGTCCCACTCATTGGTCTGATTCTGCAGTTCAAGAGGAATTGTTTGGAAAATTAATAGGCTATTACAATAAATATTCATGGATGATTTTCTCCAAAACGCCTTATATTGTGAGTACATACAATTTTAGTATAGGTGGCCCCAGTGCGGTCATACTCCTCCCATTGAGTTACCAGGGAATAGAAACTTTAATGCCGAGTGCAAACTACGTTGTCAGACACCTCAGATCTCTGTACCGCTAACATTAAACAACCTTCTTCCCTGTAGGTTCTTGTCTCGACATAGTGTTGCACACACTAAACAATGTTGCACAGAATGGATGGTCACACATTAAGAGGTTCTTGAATTTGGGATGAGGATGACATGAAATTTTTCATCTGATTGTGTAAAAATGGAGCTTGAGAAGGAAGAGCTGCTTGCAGCACTTATTGTGTGAGGGCTAGATACCAAATTAGGAGGAGAGAACATGCAGGCAGCATGAGCTATCTGTTGCTGCAGGGAGTGCTGAATGTGATGATGTTTGTTTTATAGTTTCCACCTCTTCTACTCACCTTTCTCAAAACTTGTCTTTACATATCTCATTCTACAGTGACACATGCTGCAGATTTTGTACTGACAAAATCAGACATGATTAAAAATCTCCGGATGTCTGAGACGGCTCAAAGACTGGGTCACACTGCCTCTCTGAACCGCTCAAACCTAATGAGTTTCGGTGACGGCTGCATGTACCGAGTGAGCTCCGACATGAAGCTTTTTTCTCAGATCTCAAAAAGTTCTCTGGGACAGCTAAATCAGGTAAGTCCTGTAGTGTGTGCCCATCTTAACCCATCGCAGTATAAATGCCATGCTCTACCCACCGAAAACTGCTCAGGACAGGAAAACCCTGCAGTGTTACGCAAGATATATAGATGATGGTTAGAAGAGGTGGCATTTTGGTGTTTTATGAGTGGGCCAGTGTTTCTTCTGTATCATGGGGCAAGGACCATTAGGACTAGCTGACAGAACTGGGTCACAGTAGGAAGTCTGCATCTGTTGCTTTTAAGATTTTTTGTGTGTAGTGTTAATGCACTGCCAAAAGTGTAAGTATTGGGACAATTGCCCCAATGTGTTCATTTTCTGCTGTTTCCATGATTTCAGCATGTTTTAACATGGAGGCAAATAAAGACCCATAATCAAAAGCTAATAGTCGTTTTTTTTTTTATCTCATTCAATCTTAATGTGAGCTAAAATAAGTCATTTTGCCTGCTAAGTTATCTTCAGTATAATTTAGATTGTCAACAAATGAAAATGAGGTACAGCCTGTCATCTTTTGATTATGGGTCTTGATTGGCCTACATGTTAAGCTGGTAAAAATACTACGCTTTATTTTACAGCCCGCTAATTACGGTGTAACTAGTTTGTAATTATGGGGTACTAATAAAATAACAATACTGTAGTTACAGGGTAACAAAACAAGAAGTCCAGGAATTAAGGGGTAACAATATTGTAACTATCAGAGATTTATATGGTAGTTATGGTGTAACTGTTTTTGTAATTACTGCATACTTACTTAATTAGGGGAGACAAAACAAATGTTATGGGTGTTTAAAGGTTCATGCATGGAAAAAGGCCATTGTAAAGTGCTACCCATGTTTCTATTAACTACATGGGTTGATGCACAGGTTGTTCTGGAAAAGAAATTCTACACCTGAAAAACAATTGAAAAAAAAATTGAAGATGAATTACTTTTCTTTTTATTTTCCTAAAGTATCCCCTCAGGTATGATAGTAGGTAGTAGTAACAGGTAACATTAATATACTGTATAGTAATAGTAGGTAGGAGTAAGATTAGAGTGAGCTAACTTGTGGCTTAAAACTGTGAAGGTGCAATAGGAATTAGCAATTAAATAGATGTTTTCCGCATAACAAATACTCTTAATACAAATTCCAAACATTCAGTTATGTGTTTTTTAATCATGTGTAGTAAACCATGTACAAAGTGGGACATCTCTGTCATCAAAGTTTACTGGGGCCTGAGCTTCATCTGATGAATCATAATGCAGCTGGACAGAATGCAGCAGAGTTCATAGAATTTAGAATGTCAGTGTCATAAAGGAGCGATTGACCTGAACACAAACTCAGACTCACAGTTTCATCTCTGATCGGTGTTCACCTGCACATTGAGACAGAAAACTCACATTGCATTTATTTGGAGAAACATCGACAATATCTACCTTTTAGAAAGGAAAACATGGAGAGTGATTTCCATCTTGGTAAGTCACATGTATTGATAAGTTTATTATTTACCAGGAAAAGATTAGTACAGAGGAGTTTGCTGAACAGACAAACAAGAGACAGACAGTCAGGATAGACTTGTTGTTTGTATTGAAGGATTTTCATTTGTGTCTAGTACTTCCTTAGTTTGATTTACATTGTAAATTCACAGTTAGATTTGTTGTTGAAACAAAACTATGATGAAAGGCATAAGATGAAGATATAATGAAGCATGTTGACCTTGTATGAGGCTACATCAGGTGGCCTTATGGTTTTTTGATTATTAAGATGTTGCCATTGCATTTCTTTCAGCATCCATGCAAATGGTCGCTCGACTCAATGCCCTTAATGACGATCGCCATGAAAACATCAACTGTATGTTTGCGAAAGTCCTGAATAAGGAGCAGTACTTTTATGCTGAAGCCTCTAGTTTCTCTGGAGTTCCTGCTGAGCTCGACTGTGACCTTTCACCTCAGTCTGCTGTTGGTCTCGGCTCCAAACCTGCTTGTGGATTTGAGAGCCTCAATATCTGGGAACCAATAGCCAGCGCAGCTTCATCAGCATGCAAACTTCTCTTGGATATGGACAAAGGAGACCTTCCTCCCACAGAGAAAGAGTCTCCTCTCATGACTGAAGACACAGTGTTAGATGGAGCATCCATCCACCCAGCTCAGCATGTTGAGTCTCAGTCTAACCTGCTCCGCCTTGTTGAGACTCCATCCCATGAGGCTCAAACTGATGACTTCAAAATCATTGAGAGATTGAGGCTGCTTCAGCACTCCCCCTTTGGTTTTGACGATGACTACCACCTGGAGGCAGTTGGAAAGAGATACCTCTACGCTCCTCCATGTGACACATCTGGATTTGTGGCTGACTGCTGCTCACCCTGTGGATCCACTCTGGGCTGCCTGGATGAGTGGGAGCCACTGGTCAAATCCCACTTTGACTTGGAGATGGAGGGATTTGGTGAGGAGCTCCTCTACGCTTCATCACATCTCCCTAGATTTGCAGTTGACTGCTCTCCACAGCATGGGCCGACTCTGGACCAGCTTGACAAATGGGAACCTGTTGTCAGCAGCACTGATTCTCACCTGATGCAGTTCCTCTCAGTCCTCCTGGAGGAGGAGGAACTTGGTGAAAAGCACATCTATGCTTCCTCATCAGTGAGTTCTACATTTATGGCTGCCTGCGCTGCACACCACGCCCCTACTCAAGATCATCTTGATGAATGGGAGCCAGTCGTCAGAGCTGATTCTAAACTGAAGCTGTTCCTCCAGGAGTTGGAGAAGGAGGACAAACAATGTCCTTTTATCATCAAGAGGGAAACGGTCAACTCTTGTGCACAGACTAAGGCTGCTGCTGAAAGCTCTGTCACTGTCCTGCATCAACCTGAATGTTGTGAGGGAACAAAAGTCACTGTCCTCTCTGCTGGACCTGACAATATCTCCACCTCAGAGGAGGCTCTTCTCGTCTCTCTTGCTGAAGACACCCTGATTCACCTGCTGAAAGAAGGATCAACCAACCTGCTTCAGGAGTCCCAGGCTCCAGCCATCCAGGTTGAGGTCAAAGCTCCACCAAGCCTTGTGGTTGAAACTGTAAAGGACACCAAGGATCTGTCTGGTCTGACCCTGGAAAAAACACTTTCACCCGTCCAACTGGTCAAACCTACAGGACCTCAGAGTTCCAGTGCCAAAGACAGTCTGTCAACAAAACCAAAGAAGAAGAAGCGTGGCTTCTTTTCTTGGCTATCCTGCATATTCCGGCGGAAGAAGAAGAAATCTGCAGACAACATGGCTGCAACAGCAGAGACGCTGCTCCAACAGACCTGCCAAACAGAAGCAGATGAGCCAAAGCCCTGCTTGACTGCCCTCTCACCTGCAGTCCACTTCTGAACTCCTGTCATCTTCCTATCCACTTTACAGAAATCAACAACTGAATCATTTTATTTGAATACATTTATTTGCACACTACTGCTATAATGTCTTTGCGCATTTCTTCAAAACACACATGTATTCCTGCAGTTATGGGTAACCTGTAATCTAAAGCAGTGAAAGTGTAATGGAATTAGTAAATATATGTTGGCCGTTAACATTTTCTATACCTCTATTACTAACAATATAATCAAGTCCAGAAATTAAGAGGTAACAGTTTTGTAATTATGAGAGATTTATCAGGTAGTTATGGTGTAACTATTTTTGTAATTAATGCATACTTAAAAAATAATTAATGTAATTAAGGGGTCAAAACAACAAATGTTATCTGTGTGTATTGGGAGCAGACATACTGTGTGCTCCCAATTTAAGTCACAATTTATTACTTGCACATGTGAGGAAATGGTCTCTCAAAGAGGCCATAACAGCTTTATTACAAAAATGTACATCGAAAACACAACCATAATGCATCATTTCAGAACATTAAGGCAATACTGGCATATGCTCCCTATTAAAGCGATCTGCTACTTGGGCCTCACTAATGTGAGAATCAGACAATCTTCAAACTGTTTTCTCAATAAGGCCATAACAGCTTTATCATAATGATGCAGTGCATCAACACCAGACAGATTTTTTACAGCAGCTTGAAAACCGAACCACCAACTGCTCTCCATACTGCAAAGTGCACATTATATTCAAACCCACTGCATTGACCTTGTCCACCATCAGTCTTTGCAGCAGCAGTGCTGTGGGTAGCCTCACACTGGACCCCACCTTAACGTGTTTTCAGGCCTTGTAAAGAAAACTCAGAAATGTGTTTACAGTAACAGTTCAGTCTTGCTGCGCTAAAGAAGCCATAATAGAAGTCCCTTTTCCCATCATGTTTGCTGCACCATGGGGAACTGTTGACTGTGCAACCTGAAAAAGGAATTCTTTGAAAATCTGAAATTTTGTTCTCTTTTCAACTGTCTGCACTTAAGGAAAACACCGGCGTAATTTTACTTTTCTTCTTACTATGGCCATTATTGCCCATGAAAAGTCTAAACCCACCAATGTATTTGCCACAGTTAGAAGCTACTACTGTCTGTTCAACTGCAGGTTTACCTCACCTGCAGGAAGTCACAGGCTGCCACTGTTTTCAAAAATACATTAAAAACAGCTCTCACAGACACACTGCTGCCTTGACTAATGAAATCCATCATGTTGACAACAGGTGTATTGCAGTTTTTTCCTAAGATTACTTTATCACGTAGCTAATTATCACATTTAATGGGGACAATTTTCACCTTCCATTACTGCACACTGTGAAATACTCCTGGTGGCAGTGAAGAGGCAAAATGGCACTTATGGCAGAATGGAAGGCAAATACAAGCAATGCTCTGTTCTCATTCAGTTCTAGAAGAGATTGCACTGCAATGATTGTGGCCTTATAAAGTCATGTTAGGGAAGAATACAATAAATGTGTTGTTTAAAATGAGGGATTACATTAGTCAAGGCAGCAGTATGTCTCTGCAAGCTGTTTTTATGTATTTTTGAAAACAATGGCAGCCTGTAATTTATGAAGGTCAGGCAAACCTGCTGTAGGACAGACAGTAGTAACTTTGGACTTTGGCAAATAGTGGGTTTATATTTTTAAAAGCATTAATGAAAATAGGAAAAACCTAAAATTACACCGGTGTTATCCTTTAATGCAGGTTTGATCTGGTAAAACTGCATTGTGGAGCACTTCCACAGTGGCTTCTATTCTGCAGTATCATGCAAGATCCAATATATCAACATCTATTTTATATGGATCAAATGTGTGGGTTGCTACAGGTATAAAACAGGAATAATTTGAAAACAGTAATTCATAGCCCATTACTTCATGTCAGTGCTTCTATGCTACGCTGTAGCCATCCTATTGCTGTGATAAAGAATTGGGGTCATTTTTCAGGCCATTTCATCCTTGTTAACTGCCTCATCATCTCAACCACCTTTCACTTTCCGATACACGGACTAACGCATAAAGCCTTTTAAATTCCCATTTTACAACATTTTACATCTCCTGGCCATATTTCCTTTGTTCGCCCATTGGTGGTCCATTACTGTCCATGAAATTACTCTTCTCCTCACTTCTCACTTTAAGCTGTTTCTCTATGCTGTGGCGATAAATTACCCTCCTTCATCTGAGTGGGAGAGGAGAGGGAGGGAGCAAAGAGAGAAGAAAGACAGACATTGGCAGTTGGCCCGCAAACAGCGCTCTGTTACTATAGCATTTTGGAGTGTTTTGCTGGAGAGGCAGCGAGAGAGAGAGCAAGGGAGAGAGAGCTAGTGAAAAGAGAGTGAGAGAGGAAAGAAAGAGAGAGAGCAAACAAAAGAAGGAGAGAGGGAGGAGAGAGAGCAAGAGAGCAGAGGAGGTCTGAGTGTTAGAGCTTTTATATTAAGAGGATTTGAAACATTGCATCTCAGTTTACATGAGCCGGACCTGCAGCCAGCTGTTGAACGAGGGAGGAACGTCTGATCTTTCTCTTCGTCTCTCTCCCTCTCTCTTTCGCTCTTTCTTTCTCTCTATATCTCCCTCGATATATGTTGTGCTGCTGTTAAACTTCTGTATACAAATGCTGTGTCAAGACCGATGTTATGCCCTATCTAGCCAATGTTTTGTTACACGCCTAGATTGCGCCGCAGCTGTTGGGTCTGGAAACTTGCAATCTTGACCTGAGGGGGTTGTAATAATTAAATTACAAGAGAGAGAGAGAGAGGGGGGGGGGGTGTTTGGAGGGGAGGGGAGGGGGGAGTTGTTTGAGGGTGTTTAGGGACATCAGGGAAAACAGGTAAAAAAAGACACTTTTCTTGGTCTTTATGGATATATTAATTTGCTTTCTTTCTTTCTTTCTTTCTTTCTTTCTTTCTTTCTTTCTGCCTATCCTCCTCTGTCTATCCTCCTCTGTCTATCCTTCTCTGTCTCTCCCTGAAAACACTGTGAAGTCATGAGGGATTTTTAGGGGAAAACCTGCAGCAATAATCACCATAGTAGCTCCTCTCTGCCTTTTCTCATCCCTCCCCCAATGCCTCCATCTTCTCATCCCTCTCTTCTTCCCCTGTCCATCCTTGCACCACCTCTCCCCCCATGAATGAAACAACAAATCACTTCTGTAAACATTCTAGCTGCAAATGCACAAATGATGAGTCAGCGTCCCCAAACCAATATTCTGACAATAAAGTAACTCTGTATGTCCATGTTAGTGATGAAAAATCTTTCAGAACTCTATCTATCTATCTATCTATCTATCTATCTATCTATCTATCTATCTATCTATCTATCTATCTATCTATCTATCTATCTATGTGAAGGTACTCCACTGTCATTCATTATGAATATACACAACTTGAAGATCAGTCATCTGAAAACTTAAAATGGACTTACTGTGTATGGCTCTTTGTCTAAAGGCTTTACAATGTGGGAGGAATTTACCATTTACGTATGTTTCCTTAATTGAGTGACTGTCCTCATGCCTTAGCAGTCAGAGGCACATGTCACAGTGATGAACTTATGAACTTATGTTGTGTCTTGGGCTTAATATTTGTGGCGAAACATGAAGAATTGCGTTCTAATGTCTAGCATCTGGCAGTATCACATGCTAGACATTAGAGCCTGGTTAACTTTAAAGTGATATGTTTAGGGGCACAAAGCTCAGCAGGACATCAGTGGCCATATGTAATATTTAGACCCATGTGCTGCACACACGTAACATTTACACCCATATGCTGCAGCCATACACAACCTTATGCTGCACAAACACCCATGCACAGACATACATTACTGATGTCCACCCGTAGGTTTCTTACACAGCATGTTTCCTTCCGAAACACTATTATCCACCATTTAAATTCTAATTAGCAGTAAGTGTACGGCTGTTTGTGATAGTGCCCAATGACATAATGGAAACCATCTACAGATTTCTGCTACCTTGACCATGTGATGGACTAGATTAGTTCATCAACAGCTGAGGCACAGCTCAGACTCAACCTTACTTTATCATGTTTTATATTTCTATTCGGTCAAATGTATGATGTTTTTTTCAGTCATCTATCTATCTATCTATCTATATCCTGATGAGTCGTGTTAAGCTCTTTCTCACAATGGAGACCTGACCATGATGACAGGAGCATAAAGTTACAAATATAAATGCGATAAAAAAAAAAAAATGCTAGAAAAAGTAAAAGATTATCTCAGAAAAGGGAGAGAGAAAAGGAAACAAAACAGAAAGAGAGAGACAGAGAGAGAGGAGAGAGAGAGAGAGAGAGAGAGAAGAATAACGGTGACAAAATCCTAATACAAGCAAAACGAGCAACTTGCTATTTTCACCTCACTAAGAGTAACCAGTTCCTCAAGCTTCAAATCTTTATTCCTTTCATTTTACGTAAATGAGTGCTGAGCGTTTGCATGGAGACGTGCAGGCAGTGTGACAGGCGGAGCTGGAAGCAGGCTTGGCCTCCTGAAGCCGCCTGCTCAGCCAGAGCTGAACTGTAGGGAGCTTGTGAGGGGTTTGCTTGTTTGCTTGACCAATGAAATGGCAGCAGAAACCTTTTTTCTTGTTGTGTCATCGCTTTGAATTACATAATCGTGATCTGTTAGTGTGTGTGTTGTGACGAAGAAAAAACATGTTTGCATGGCTTGTGTGATAGTAAGATAGAATAGCGGCCATTCAACACAACGCTGCTCACCAAACACACTGGATAAACTCTAACAGTCATGGTTGTCAAGCTAAACACAAGGCTGCTTTTCTTACTTCCCGAAAAGTGGACAGTTTTATTCAAAGTAAGTGAGTTTATTGTTTATAATCAAAGTAAGTGAGTTTATTGTTTATAATGCATAACACTGTTTAGAGCTCAACAGATCAGGGCATTCCTCATAGAACAAGCATTGAAGTCTATGCTGACCTAGATTATCTGACTTTGCTGCATGGTGCACTAACTCACTGTCCCAACACTTTTAGAGCAACAGAAGCTAAGTGTGAGTTGTAGTCTGTGTGAGCCTGATCTGGTCTTTTCGGTGCAGGTTTAACTCGGGACACAAATCAGTTGCAGAGTTAAAGGTCAGACCTTCGCCGTCTGTTCCTGTGTGAATCCAGGCTGGTGGGTGTGGTGCTTGTTTGTTATGGTTCCCGAAAAACACAAGCACAATACGATAGAAAACAGCTGCCCAAGCATACAGTGACTGGTGTGTGTGTGTGTGTGTGTGTGTGCGCATGCGTGTGTTGGCTCCAGCAGAAATAAACACAGGGCATGAGCCTAATTGTCTAGAATGACAAGGGTTTACGCAGCACACAGACTGAGAGTGTTAATTGATTTCTGTGGATCATTTCCCATGTAATGTAAAGTTTGTTTGCATGAGTCAATGATATCACTTAGCCACTTTCTCAAATCGCAAATTCCAGAGAAACACTGCGTGTGTGTGTGTGTGTGTGTGTGTGTGTGTGTGTTGGGGGCGAGGGGGGGGATCCTGTTGATCTACTCTACAAGGGGTATCACACACAGAAACACACACACACACACACACACACAGTCTTTCTCTGAAACATACATGCAAACATGCCCACACACACACACACACATTTGAATGACTTATTTACACCATATCATAAACAAGATCATAAACAATAATAAACACGATCATAAACACTAAAAGATTAAGATTACAAGACTTGTCAGTTCCATGTGTGCTCATTTGACAATCATCACAGAACAAATAGGTTGGCAGCAAATGTGAAATACAATAGCATATACAGTATGCACGCGCACACACATACACACACACACACACACACACACACACAGGCGCTCAGTGTGGGTGGGATTTCTGTTGGAGCAGATACACTCAGTCAAACAATGCTACAGTAGATTACAGTTTGATCACACCATGCTGTTGGTTGGCAAGCCAAACTTAAAGAGGTCACTCTGGGACAATACTCAGAATCCTAACAGTGTCTGTGTGCAAGTGTGTGTGTGTGTGTGTGTGTGTTGTGCATGAGTGCATATGCGTATGTTTGTGAGTATTGGCACGTGTGCATATGAATCTGCATGTGTGTGTAAATTAACTGTGTGAGTGTATGACGTATGGCCCCACTGCAATGTTGCTGGCTAGCAACAACTCTTGGAGAGGTTTCTGTTGGACAGAATCATAAAAGGTTGCTTAAGGGGTGTGTGTTTTTTGGGGGGCGGATTGCAAGTGTGTGTGTGTGTGTGCATTTGTGTGTGCGTCAGCAAAACACATACGCACATATTGGTATATTATATTGGTGAGATGCAGGGAAATAAAAAAGAGATGTCTGTACTTCACATTTTTATGTTTAGACACACATTTTCATTAAATCTCTGACACACAAAACGCATCATTAATTGAGACAATTGAAGAATAAAAAATCTAAATGTCTGTCTTTGTCAGCGTTAACCATCTGTTTGCAGTGTTTACCACCAGCGTGCGTTTGTGTGTGTGTGTGTGTGTGTGTGTGTATGTGGTGGGGAACAGTCTGCATAGTAAACATACTATCCCTATTCCAAAATGTATGTTTAGCCTAACTTAAAATTTTTGGAATTGTCTAATGTATTAGCACAAAATGAGAGAGACAGTGTAGAATACCAGATATTGTGTACATGTGTGTATGTATGTGTCTTGTTGATTATGATTATGAGACTGTTTGAGTAACTATCAGTAGTTTATGGAAGTCCCTGCTTCTCTGCCATGTAAAACATAGAAATCCACATGAACAGATGAGCATACATCTACTGTATTCATACATACACACAAATTAATTCACAGATGCAATCATCCAAGCATGCACACATAAACACACACACACACAAACACAAACAGTGTGTCATACGCACACAGCTGTATATGTTTCATTTGGGTTCCATTTTTCCAAGAACACAGAGCAGGCGTTGGGCTCCCATCTCTTCTCTCAGCACAGGAGAAGGCACCAGCCAAAACCAACACACTGTATGTGTGTGTGTGTGTGTGTGTGTGAGTGAGAGAGAGAGAGTGAGTAAGAGGGAGAGAACGAGAGTGTGTATGAGAAAGAAAGTGTGTCTATGTGTGTGTGCATGCTCACAAATGTCTTTTTGTATTAGTGTATGCAATCATGCACATGAGCACGTGTGTGTGTTTACAGTTTCATATAAATGGCAGCTTCTCAAACCCCCACAGATATAAAACATGACTAATGCAACTGGGGAATCATCTCTTTTTTCTCCCTCTATTTCCCCCGTATAATTCCCCCCTTCTCTCACCCCTTCTCCATCTCTCCTTCCCATTCTGGCTGGATATTGTAATATAGTAATTACCCACAGTATGAGATTTATGGAGTGGCTTAGGCTAACTGTAACATTTGTGATGGTTGTAGGGGAGGGAAGGAGACTCGTGTCTCACAGCATGGTACCACTTCCCATGCTATCATTGGCCCCTTGCTGGTAAAAATCACACTGATTCACACCAGCATGCTAAGAGGAGTTAATGATCCAACTTAAGGGGGATAAAGTCTTATATTCTACTAATCTACTTTACGCACAGCTTGGAAAATAGGTTTGGAGCGCTGAAAAATCAGGAAAATTGGTTTCGTACAGTCTTGAGCCAGTCAGTCATTAAGCTTTGGGTGTATGAGCAACTACACACCTCTTTGCCTCAGTGCGTTCAGCCATCTCACCACTCTCCTCTGTAAGTTCTGCAAACTACAGCCCAGTCAGCGTGTTTCAGCACAACCATAATCCTCGATTGAGGACTGACTTTACTCAGCTGTGACAGAGCTGCAGATGTTGTACAAGCGTTCTCCTTCACTACATCCACCACTTGTTCTTCCCACTAGGCTTGGGCCGATATTCAATATTATCGAGTATCACGATATTTCGTGAATATCGCTTTGTTTCTCGCGATATCGAATATCGCGCCCTCCCCAAAGAAAAGGTTCCCCACCCCAAATTTCTAGGCTGTTAGTAATAATCATAAATATTATTAACAGCCTAGAAATTGGATATCATTTGGGAGAAATAAAATAAAATACCCCCCCAAAAGAACTCGGAAAAAAAAAGTAAAATAAATAAAAAGTCTCCCACCCCTGCGATAATATAGTATATCGCGATATTTTGGCAGGACAGGATCGTGATATTTAGTACTGTTTCTGATAATCCGCAAATCACACTACAGCCAAAATACTGTGTTGCATCTCTTCAATGTTCAGTGTTGTCATTTTTTCCATAAATCTATGCAGTTGTCTTTCTTTTTTCCATTTGCGTGTTTGCAATGGATATGTGGGTGGGATGGCATGGGAAGGGTGGATGAAGTTGAAGATGCAAGGTTTTCATCATCCAACAACAACAGAACGGCACTTTCATAAAATATCCCAGGACGGTGTCTTTTGTTTGGTGTAATGTCCAACTCTCTTAACAGAAACAGATCTGAGTCATTCTTAGGATGCTGATAGTAAGCAGGAAAGGCCGCCAGTGGATTGATGTTTATAAGAGTGAGATCTGATCGACCCTGAGCTGTGTGCTGTCTGTTATTGTAGAATCCCTGAGCAGCTCTGACCAAACAGCCTCCTCAGCGTGTTTATATCCACAACACTCACTCAGACCGCATCCTTTCATCACATATTAGAAAGAGAGAGCGCAGATTTAGGATGAAGACTAGGGAATACTGAATGTCTTAGCCATATTGCCTTTTCTTTCTATCTATTTTTTTTTTTTTTTAAACTTTGATATATAATTATTTTGACTGAGACCAAGTCCTTTCAGAGATTTAGAATGAAGCACACTGGGGTCCTGGATGTCTTGGTAGAGATGACAGTTATTGAAATGTAGTTCAACAAAAGATTGACTGATCTTTGGGAAGATTGTCAAAAGGAGGGCATGGATGTCTGAGGCTGGATTTACACAGGAACAGTAAATGAACTATTTGCAGGACAGATCTGGGCCCAAGTACAATGGTCTTTTCAAGTATGTGTGATATTTTTCACTCAGAATTTGAAATATATACAGTAAAAGACAAACTTGTTGCAAGTGGTTACACCCATCCAAACTATACACCATGCTTACACATAGTTTTTTTTATTATTATTAAAGGTTAATGATGAATAAGGTTTACGGTTATAGGCTATACAGACTCAATGAGGAATTAACTGAAATGTGATAAATCGGGCATGTTTACTTGGCATAGCTGACAATTGCTGCACCTGAACGCTTTCTGTTTCGGTCTGCAGCCATAATGTGTACAATGCCCACCAAGCAATTTCTTTCTTTGTTGTTTTCAACATTCATTCAACACGGTTTTGGACTCGACCTCAGATCTAAAGTCTCCAAGTCTGTTGGTCTCAGGCATAGGTCTTGAATTTCTTGACTTTCCTATGGCACTTTATCTCATTCTCATTTTTAAAGTAATTACTGTTTATTAATTGATTAACATAATAGTGCCCGCCTATCCTAACCCTACACAAGTTATATATCCCAGCTCTGTTCCTTTATTCTCTCTGTGATAAAAACTGAATAAAATAAAAGGTACACCACAAATTATCATCTCAAGTTCTGTCTCCTGATTCCTCATCCTCATTGCCTGTCTCTAAACCTTTATATTTTCTGTTTTGTGTTTGATCTCATTCAGCACTGTTTTGACATACATAAACAAGTGTCTGTCTTCATCCCACTCCTGTATTGTTTCTGTGAAGAAAAAACATGTCAAGACATATTCTCAGTCAACACTACTGAAAAACAAATAGTATATTACCACCATTGTGTTCAAGACCAGAACCCAAACTAGTCAAGACCAAGACAATACTAAGACCAAAGATGGTTGAGAACTAAACCAAAACCAAGACTGAAACAAATCAATTATTTTCTGAGACAAATATGCACAAATCTTTCCAAGATGCTCTAGCATATGTTAAAGTGGCATACAGTTATCTTTGATTGAGAATGCTACATGATGAAAGCTACTGCTGCCAAGAAATGGTGCCAACCTAAACTAACCAGCAACGGGTAAATTCCCTCAGCTTCTATGTGTTGTTTTTGAAAGATGCAGGCAGTCATTGTCTGAATAAAGTCTAACTAAATTCTGACTTTATTCTCAGAATTCTGAGATTAATCTCAGAACTCAAATACATTTTTCACATGTAGCCCTAATTCTCTTCCATAGAGGACACATTTTTTCAACTCTACAAGGATGAAACTACAGGACGTCATTCCATCACGACTCGTGATTCAGCCCAGATTCATCGTGATTCCATGCTTTACCGATTACACCTGACCACTGTCCTCCTAACAGTACATTCGATCCTCCTCCTGTCCAGGGCAGCTCCTGACCTACTTTTTGACCCTGGCTCACTCCTCTGTAGCCTTATAAATCAGAGTCAACACAGAGCTCTCTCTGGTGATATTAGTTTTCACAGACCTGCTGAGGAAACTTACAATGCTACAGCTGGGGAGCAGGAGCTCACTAAAACAAACACAACAAAGCGAGAGTGTGCACATGCAGGCGTCATGCACACACATAAACATGCATAGACATACTGTAGACCTGCACACATGCAGGTATTGCATCCTCCATGCATCCTTGCAAGGTTGCATGAAAAGTATTTAAAGTACTAATGTACTAATGTACATGTACCAATTACTCTGAGGGTTGGGAGGTGTGATCAGCTTGATTTAAAAAGTAAAGCGATGGCGAAATGATCATGTGTGAGGTCTGACGCAGTTGTTCTCACAAAAGGTGTTCCACAAGGATCAATCCTTGATCCTCTGCTTTTTCTTATTTATGTTAATTGTATTTGTGCTGAGACTAATGACAGATGTGCCATTCGGTATGTTGATGATTTCATGTGTATTTATGTGCTCCGTATGCAAAATCTGATTTTATGAAATTACAGTCTGATTTTAATTCCATCCAACATGCCCTGACTGAACATTGATTTTGAATGCAAATAAGACAAATGCATTGGTGTACATAGGCTTCTAACTTTACAATCAATCTTGGCTTCTGTTTCAGGTTTTAATCATGCTTTTCTATGGCTTTGTTTAAACAGCTGGTTGCTAGCCTATCCCTGCCACAGCTTGATATTAGTAATGCCATTTATAATAATGATAATAATAATAATAATAATAATAATAATAATGATAATGATAATAATAATAATAATAATAACTTTATTTATATAGCACTTTTCAAAACACAGTTACAAAGTGCTTTACAATAAAAACAGACAATTTTAAAAATGCAAAGAGAATAAAAACAAACTAAAAGCCCTAAAAACTAAACACATTATAAAAACACAAACAGAGTAAAATTAACTAAAATGCCATAAAATATAATTAAATCACCGAAAAGCAATTTTAAACAAGTGGCGTTTTTTTTATTTAAAAGACGATACAGAGTTTGCAGCCCTGATCTCCTCAGGCAAGTCATTCCAAAGTCTAGGAGCCCTGACTGCAAAGGCTCTATCCCCTTTATGTATCAATCTGGACCTTGGAAAAACAAGTTAAGACATACCCGAATCTCAGGGAGCAGGAAGGGACATAGGGCAATAAAAGATCTGATCGATAGCTTGGGACAAGGCCTCTCTGGGCCTCTCTCTTTGTAAGTAATCAATAAAATCTTAAAATCAATTCTAAAAGCAACAGGTAGCCAGTGTAGGGAAGCCAGGATCGGTGAAACGTGATCATGTCACCTAGATCGAGTTAAAATCCTGGCAGCAGAGTTTTGGATGAGCTGGAGGCGGGAGAGGGATTTTTTACTGATGCCAGAGAGCAGGGAATTACAGTAGTCCAATCGACTGGTTATGAAAGCGTGAATGACAGTTTCCAGATTTTTCCATTATTTTTTTCCAGAAATGGTCTAATCCTTGAAATGTTTCTGAGATGATAAAAGCAGGATTGAACCATTGAATTAACATGTTTAACTAGGCTGAGGTTTTGATAAAAAATGATACCAAGATTTCTGCAATGCTGAGTTATTGAATGAGATAGTGAACCAAGACTGTTCGAAATTTGGTTGTTTGCACTATCTTGACCTATGATCATAGTTTATCTATGATCATATGTGATTTATAGTGTTATAGCATTCATTCTAAATGTTTATTGACACAAACAAGGCACAATCTTATATCCAATAGATTGCACTATTGCAAGGTATGAACTGTTCATACAGAAGGTTCCAAGAACAGTTTGTTTTATTTTGGTCCATGGTCCTGGAATGAGCTGCAGAACACTCAAACTCACATCATTGACTGATTTTAAAAGGAAATTAACTGGCATTGTTACTGAAATCTGTTCTCATTTCAGGCTGTATTTTCTTATCACACAACATTATGTGACACTTGGCAGGTTTTATTTCCATTTTATGTTTTAAATTTCATTGTTTTATGTTTGTCACTGCTGTGGTGCTTGTGTTTAAATGTTTTTATTATTAGTGCTGCCTTTTGGCCAGGTCTCTCCTCTAAAAGAGAAACTTGTTCTCAATGGGACGTCCTGGTAAAATAAATGTCCAGGGATGCATTTGAAAAGGGAATCTAATTTCCAGCCACACCTCAACCAATCCAATTGAATTTATTTCATGTCTAGCCTGCATGTGGATCAGGGCAGTAGGGTGGATAGTTGTTAGAAAGATGTTATGTAACGAGTCAGTAGGTCCAAGGCTTGTTCTCCCTCAACCTAAGTGTCCGTCCTTGAGCACTGTTCCTGTGTAAATCAAACCCTGGATAACAGTAGACCCTCTCAGAACATTGCTTGGCCCACTGTGGGTCCTGATCCATAGTTTCTGAAACACTGGCTCTCTCCAGCCTTCAGATTTTCTCACAGTTATCCAGGAGGAACACCCTGGTGAGAGTTTCTCTCTGCCAGACCTCTACATATGTTGGCCAGACAGCAGCGGCAGCAACACACACACACACACACACACTCAAGCCGGGTCATGGCGGCAATAGCACCACACCCTGCAAGACAACAGGCTTGTCAATGAATCTACCAGGCTTTTTTATAAGCTGTTTTTTGTCCATTTGTTTGATTAAATGTGCAAGAGTTTTAAGGTTATATTAATTACATTTATGCTTTAATAAATAGTATAGAAAGTAGGAATTTGCAGTTCTGATTTATAAACATATATTGCAGGATGCATCACATAATGCAGTGCCTTATTTTTCTTCATATATATAATTTTTCTTGTGGGGAATTTTTGCTTTACTAGATAATGTGCAATGGAGATACAATGGACATAATGTGGCATTTTCCTTTTGTGAGTTTGTATGTGTGTGTGTGTGTGTGTGTGTGTGTGGAGGGGGAGTGGCAGGGGCGGTTGGGGTCAAACTTTTTCATGGTGTGCCCATCCTTACTGTTGCAGTTAGCCTCCAGTAGGCCTGCAGATGTAGGCCAGGATGCGAGGTGCAGACAACAGAAAGCGGTTCAGAAAGGTCACTCTGGGGTTAAAGACAGGCAGGGTGGGTCTTTTTTCCCTGCCAGGAAAATATCAAAGCTCACATCTGGAACCTCTCCTTCACAACACAAGAATAACTTCCAATGGCGCTTCATAACTTCTCATATCTTACTTCGAGTCTCATTATGAATGTGTTAATTGGATTATTCGATCATTTTAATATTGTATTCTTGTATGACCATAGAATATAGTGTCGGTCATGTGAAAGCCTGGCTGAGTTAAGGGCACTTTGATGGTTGCTGTTCATGACAGCTGTCTTGTTCACATGGATTTTCCCACAGTTGGGGGTTCAAATCAGTGGCGGCCTGCCTAGCGTTATACAACTTCAACTATCATGCCAGGTACTTACTTATTATTTTGCTTCTTTTTATAATCACTCATCATTTATTTATCTCTCAGGCCTACATTAGTGATCCTTCCAACAGTATTTATGCTTCTTTCACCAATCTCGTCTCCATGGATGGTCCTTCTGACAGGCCTACTGTTGGCACTGCTGCCTGTAGAAGAGGGATTGAATAACAGTGCCCATGCCCTGATAAAACATAAAAAGCTATGTCATCTCTGTAATCTACAGTATTTGTTACATGAGCATCCTTCAAGCCTACATAGACCATCCTTTGCACGGCCTGTATCTGCTGAAGTATAACTTCTGTACACTTCTCAAAGTTTTTCTGTGTTTATTGCAATCAAGTACACTTGGTTTTATGGGGGATTTTTCTTCTTGCAGTGTTTTCTGTGTTTACATTTGGTAAGTGTGAGGATTTATGATGGTCTGCTTGTTGACAAGTACTTTGATTAGACCTTATTACATTACAATTGAGACTATCTGGATAAACTGCAATCCCTGCCATCTTTTTGTTTGGGATGAGAGGGTTTTTTTCTGTAGTGGTGCAGTGATTGTCCAAAATTACTGGCCTTTACAATATTTTCAGGGAGTTGTTGATGTAACAAAAAAAACTGACCCAGTTACACATCACCTACTGGGAATATGACACAAATGTAAGAAAAACACACTAACCCTAACCCTGAAAAAACAACCACTTTAAAAAGACAACAAATGCAATTGTAGGCCAGGGGTGTCTTGTAGGAAAAACAGAGTTACAGAGTTACATCAGCAGAGCCAGCTGTGAGGCGGGCAGGCAGTCTGAGAGACCAGTGAACTGTGATGATAAGGAGAGTAGCAGGAGATAAAGACTTTTAAACCTTGTTTGATTTGGCCTGGCTGGGTCTGGGCTGAGCTGCTAAAAAAAGGGTTGAGAGAAGACAGCCAGGAAGATAAATGTTAGGGAAAGAGAGAGACAGTACGGTGGCTGAGAGAGCTCAACACACTGCAACTTAAGAAAACACATGCAAGTACACACAACACAACCAAATACACAGACGCACTGCAAATACACACAACAACGGATATTGCATGTGTCGTCAAATTGATGAAGATGTTTTCTTAATTTGCTTGTGTTTTGTCTATTTGCATGTGTTTTCTTAAGTTGCAGTGTATTGAGCTCTCTCGGCCACCGTAAGACAGAGACAGACAGAGGAACTGATGATGACCAGAGGGACAGCCATATACAGTACATATGCGCACACAGACACACACACACAAGCACACGCATACACACACACACACACACACACAGGACACTCACACAGACAAAAGGCTCTCTAGGGAGAGGGCCAGTGTTGGTAGCCTGTTGGCCTTTTGGTTCTTTAGAGTCCCAGTGAACGTGGTTTTACAGACTTTCCTCTGGAAACTACTCTGTGTGTGTGTGTGTGTGTGTGTGTGTGTGTGTGTGTGTGTGTGTGTGTGTGCAACTGCGGTTGATGATCAGTATCTGGTCATCAATCTGTTGGCAGCCCTGCTGAGGAGACTAAACTAGCTCATTAATCACCAGTCCACTCAGGGACAAAACACCATAAAAAAAACACCATAAAAGAGGAACTGATGTTGATGGACAGTTATATCTTTTAAGGATGGGCCAACTCAGTCAATTCAGGAAGTGGATTTTCTTCAGTATGTGATGATTTAAAACATTTTTCCTCATCCTTCCACAGAGCTGTACTAATTTAGGACCTGACACAAAAACAAAGCCCTCACGTGCCCCGCTTGCTACTCATTAAAAAAAACCTATCCCATAAATACTCTCTAAACATTATTTGATGACCTGTGAACTATCATTGTACATTTTTCTAAACCATGTTCTTTTGTTTGGACCAAAACTGCACTTGTACAGTTGTTCTTTTTTTTGGGACTTCAAACTTTGATCCTAAACCAGTAGAGTTGCAAATGGTTCCAAAGGTGGGAGCCTTAACCACAATCTTTGGGCGATGCCTGTAACTTTTACTTTAGCTTCTAAGTTCCTTACCTTTTCCCATAACTTTTAAACCTCACAGAGAAACAGCTGCTGCAAAAAGAATTATAATCACTGGGGCTGTTCTTACTTGTGCTATTTGTTTTCTAGATATATCCTTTACTTACATTCTATACAAAGCAGGCTTTGGTCTACAGCTGGCTGTTGAAAGATGACTGTGGGATACAAATTAGTTTTACATCAGACCTCAGTAACTAACTAACTAATTAACTAACTAAATAACTAACACTTTGTACACATACTGTAGATCTATAGATTGCAAGATCACTGATTGAGGTGAAATGTAGTTGTCACGCAGCAACTAATATACACAGAATACAAGAAAAGCCAATAAAGCAACAAATAGAAGTCACATAGCCAAATATGACCAACATCAACAAAGCAAACAACAAACAATACATACAATCAATAAATCCTAAATCAGGCTGTAATTGGCAGCTGACGTTGGCTCCACATATGGAAAAAAATATTATCATCTTAGGACATAGCCAAACCATTGATGAGATCCATTATAAAATAACAAAATACAGGTGGTGGTGGTAAAATTAATCATTTTTTCTTGGTTCATTTAAAGGTGACTTTTTGAAGACAATACGTACAAATGGTCCAAATTTTCCGTTTGCAGATGTTCTGAAACTATCTGTCTCAGAGCAGCATCTGCAGAGGGAGGAAGCAGATCAATATCCCACCCACCTCCACTTGGAAGCCAGCCAATAATGGTTAATTCTCCCTGGGCAACCAGCCCATAGTAGCAATCTGGACTGAGGATTACAAAGCTGAGTGACATTTTAAAGAAGTTCACAAATCAATGCCCTGACACAGGCCAGCATTAGACTTGTGGCTACCGTGATTTGGCCCTTGGTAAAATGTGTCGAGGTTCTTCGTTCTAGTTCCTTGAGGTTTAAATACAAACAAACAAAAAGTAGATCTGAAAAAGATTTGTGGTTCGAGTGCAGGTCCCATGAACAGTAAATTTCCTTAATGTAATGACATGTTAAGTAATTTTCTTATTGGCTCTCCATAGTAATGTCCTGATCTCCCTGAGATGCAATGATCCAGGTAGGATGGATGGAGAGTATGGGAAGGATAAAGATGAGGGCTAGAAGGAGAGAGGGGGAATGGTGGGAGAAACTGACAGGGAAAAGGGATGAATGGATGGAGGAATGGATGGATGGATGATTGATGGTTGAATGGAAGGAATAAATGGAGGGAGATACTGCAAAAGAATGTCACAGACGAAGAAGGGGATTAAGAGACAGATAAAAAGACACATGGACAGACTATTCTACACGACTTTAGCTTTTCAGCACCAAATGCACCGTGGCTAATTCCTGAGGTAACTGTGACAGAGAGAGGAAGGGATGCATTGAGAGAGGGGAGGATGGGAGAGAGAGAGCGAGACGGACAGCCATGACAATTGGTGTATGTTATCGATGCACACATTACATAATTGGGTGAAAGTGTGCCACATGCAGTAGATATTGAGTCAATACAGCACATGATATGTTCGTCACAACGGATGTGGTAGATAAGAGGACGTGCTTTCACTGGAAGACAAGCCTGTAAAGTAAAAAAAGTTTTAAAAAAGGCAGGTTTTTTATGATTTTACGGCAAAACTACTTAATACAATTGAAAATAACAGAGTGTTGGGAAAGGTGAGAGAGAGAGGGCGTGACATTTGACACAGGTCAAGAATCAGGGCATTGCAAATGTATGGTATGCGCCCAAACCTGCCGAGTCATCAAGACACCCTGAACGGAAAGAAATAGACGAGAACAAATGGAACCAGCTAATATAATAACAGAAACAATGAATTAAAACTAAAGCATGCTAGTACAGTTGTTTGTATGTATAATGCAAGTAATCCATGAAGGACTGGATGGATTGCTGATGGATGTGATTTTAATTGCTACAGAAATAAAGAAATGTTATATCCAAACGGAAAGAAATCAGCCATCAGAAAATCTCGTCATCACCATTTTTCTTTAAAAGTCAAATCTGAGTAAGCAATGCTAGGAAATGACAGGTAATTACAAAACTCCATGTTGACACACTATCTATCTGTCTATCAGATCAGATCAGCAGTCAGTGAGGCCCTAACTCCACAGTCAGACAAGCTAAGCCTTAGACCTCTTCTGAGGCTGCTCTTGCTTGCCTTACAAGACTTATTCCCCCGGACCCCCTGCCTAACTGTAGTCTTAAGACTCAATTTAGTTGGCCTGGTTTATTGGACATAAGATACATATTAATGCTTAGCTTGTTTGTTTAAGCTTTAAGTGGTTATTGTGAGGTAGTTGAAACACTTGAGGGCATTTTGTCTGACACAGATTGGTTCGTCTGACACAGTTTCATGCACTGAACAGATTTCACACTTGATGGAAACCGACCATGGAAGATGCATTCCTCTCTGTGCGGGTGGACAGACATTACAGGCCTTCTAACACAGTTTGAACTAAATAGAGTGAACTAGATCAGGCAGAGAACTATGATGCCATGAGGATCTTAGCGTGGATTCAACTGAACTAATTAAATCCAAGGTTGCTATGTTAACCAAACGTAAAATATTAAGGTACTGCAAGAGAGTGCCTGAGAAAAACTGTGATGTGGACGTTTTCTAAAATTTTCTGAAAATGTGTGTGCAGGCTGAAAATCTAAAATGTAAAATTGACAGACAGGCAGACAGATTGTTAGGTAGGTAGGTGGATTGGTGACAGAAACAATGAGGGAGAGAGAAATGACAGCATATAACCCACACAGTGAGCAGTCAAACCCCCATGCAGTGTCTCGAGTGCATGATGATCTTAGCCGTGAGTCACCAGGACACCTCAGTGACCCAGTTCCTCAGGCCTACTGCCAAGTATACAATATTAACAATAAAGTCTTGCCCAATTCCCCTTCACAGAGAACCTCCACTGAGAATGAGATTTACCTCTGGATTTATGTGTGCATATGTGTGTCGTGGGAAACTTTTTTCATAAAGGTAAAGGGATTTTTTGTGCAAACATTTTACTTTTCAATTATTGCTCTCACATACAGTGCGAGGCTAGATACTGTACACAGTTCAACAATATAATGAAGACATGGAAAAAAGGGAAAATAGAAGAGACATTCCCATGATTAAGTTGATCAGATAACAGCACATTAATGTACGATGTAGCTATCAAGGTATATGTCAACTGAATTAATACAGGCTGTACATTTTGGTTTAAAATTAAAATTTGGGAAAGCTTTTGCTATGAAATGCCCATGCTTTCACTGAAATATTTGTTGCAGAATGTTGTATCATTAACATGCTAAAGTCGACTATTTCAATCAAATACTTTTACATTAACAGACATCTGGAATGTTCCTCACTGTTTTCCCATGTTTTCCTTGAAACAAACTTGAAAAACCCGACTCTATAATAAAGCCCTGTCCGGACAGCATTGGTATTACTAGAAGACGTCTGGTAATGTAGTGTTTATGATTCAGTGATTTCAATCCTGTGCGGATCAAAGCTATTAGTGATTATTACAGAGGGAGTAATAGCTACCAGGCAAATAACCTACCGTTTTAAAAAAAAAATCTCACCTCCTCTGTCAATTTTATTACCTGTCCAGATCGATATGTGATTCACTCAGCAGTGCATGTGTGTGTGCATGTGTGAGTGTGTGTATGTTTGTGTGCTTGTGTCTCTATACCACCCCATATACAGTAATTCTGTTGATGCATGTGCAAAATGTGTATGTGCATTATCTGCAACATGTAAAATATGGGCCAATGTGTACTTGTGCAAGCATGTGGTTCCCAATCTGGGGTCCAGAGAGGGTTCTAGACAATACTGTGTAAAATAGTGATTGCTTAATATCAGTGTTTCTTCAAGTTACCACAATGAGAGAATGCATAAGACTGACTATTTTGACAGAGTTTTTGCCACGTGCCATGGCCGACCAATGGTGTAACTAACTCCGCTGCAGACTGCTAATACAGAATGATAGTCCATACATCCATACTGATCTCCGTTCCAGCGCGTCCCGTCTCCTCTCTCCGCCGCTGTCCTCTCCACCGCGCCCACGGCCCGCATTGATCCTCCCGATCCAAGCCCCGGTCGCTCTGGTACCCATCGGTGCCGAAAACGCAGTTCGCCGGACACCCGGTGACGCATCGGCGTCGGGACCCCCGCCAAAATCTCAGCCGGATCACCGGGAACAAATCTCCGCCCAGCTATTGGCACTGGCCGGAACCGTGGCCCCGGGAAACTTCGGGAAGGTCGGCAGTAAGCCCTCGGCGTGATGAAACCTCTGTGCTTGTCTGTGTCTCTCTCTCCGCCGACAGAACAGAGGGCTGTCAGGTGGACTGAGCTCGCGCATATGCATCGAAATAAACGGCGATATGATATAATTGTATAGATTCTACTTTAGCTTCAGTTAGCTTCAATTTACATGCATGATATCGGTCAGCCTGCTTACTGTGTGGGAGAAACGGGCTCCCGATGTCAGCGGAGAAACAAGATGGCGGAGAAAACGAAACTTAACTTTCTGTCTCTGATCCTATGATGTGCCACGTGCCACGGCCGACCAATGGTGTAACTTCATCACTCAGTCAGTCAGTGACAGACATTCGCGTTTATAGGGCTGGCCCCGCTGTTGCGGTCCAGCCAAAAATAACACAACAAATTCCCAGATGAGGGTATGTGGGACAAAACCTTTATCAAATGCAGCTCTGTGGTGTAAAGTGTCTCTACTTGACATGAAAAAGTTTGGGAACTCCTGGTCTATATGGTATATATTTGAAAATGTGAAACAATTTCAGTGTGTTTGCAGTCTGTTTGCACACACATCTGTGTGTGAAAAACCTAGCTTGAGGCCAACACAGAAAGAAAGAGAGAGAGTATCAGTTCTCTGATGAATGGAGCAGCTTTTTTGGAAAGACAGGAATAACCCAAACCTCTAGGCCTGCTCCCCCGCCACTGTAACTCGACTCAGCAAGCTGACATTTGAGGTGAATTACCTTCCACCTAGTCATGGTCAAATCGATTATCCTCAAAATCTCGGTAACACAAACCATGTTTATGAAATCAAAGTCAAACTGTCTGGCTGGACCTCCATCATATAGTCTAGGACAGATAAAGAAAGCAAGAGAGTTTGAGTCACAGAAAATGTGTGTGAGAGTGATGGAGAAATGGAGTGAGAATAAGTGCGAATGAGATTGTGTAAGAGAAAGAGGAGGTACAAAGAGAAAAATAAATGTGTGAGGACCAAGAAACAGACGCAACACTCTAACACTATTATGAGAAAGAAGCCTTGTAAAGAATCCCATGTTAGACTGTGGTGAAATTTAGATAACAGTGAAACTAAATCATGGTGTTAGCCAGAGGGAGAGACATAATACTGCAGCATAATCACTTTGTTTTTGAGCCTTGGTTGATTTGAAGCCATTAGTTTAAGATTCAGGAGAGGAAGGTTTAAAGGCAACCCATATAGGATTTTCTCTATATGTATCACTCTTAAATTAATTGTGATAACAGCTATTAGACCCACATCCTAAGATTTTGCAGAGAATCAAGCCTGAACACAAATTTGACTTAATGAAAGAGCAATGCAGATCATTAGACATAGCTTATATCATAGTCATATACAGTATTTTGTTGAAGAATTCTGTAGCATTTTTGAACAAAGCTTTCCGCTATACACTGTAAAAACAAAAAAAGTTGAGAAAACACAGAATTTCATGCACTAGATTTTTTAGTTTTGAGCCCAACTCAAACTCTTGAGTTTGAGAGCACAACAGCATCTTTAAAACTATTTTGATTAAAAAAAAAACAACTCACCTAATTTCACATGAGGGAGCAGCAATCACGGGGCTCATGGGAGACCGATGCGATGAAGATGGTAGACGAAAACCCCTGCAAAGTCATTTTGGAGACCCCGTTGTAACCAAGGCGTCGAAATGAGCATGTGCAAAGTAGTTGGCCAGGCCCCAGCTGGAGTCTGACTGAAATATGCTTGTCTTCCTAACAGCAATGTCGTAAGTGAGCCCAACCTTTTACAAGGAAATTAATACGTTTAGTTGTAGCAAATAATGTTATGTAGTTGACAGGGCCATTTAATATTTTTTGTCCAACTTACTCAAAAATAACATTAAGCAACTTCAAGTTTTCGTTTTTACAGTGATACACTTCCAACGTCCAACATCATCTGCAGGCTATTGAAGGCCAGTGGACCACAGGTGACCTTGTGTTACGTAGCCCACATAGACAAACTCACCTTTGTATCATGAGGCGAAGAATATCCATTTCACTTTGGGGACTCGGCTACTCTCATATTTTCCTTCTTCATATCAAACTGTCAGATCGCACTTTCGCCATGCGGCTCTGTCTCAGTTTGCTGAAGGATAACAATATTAGTGTACATTGGTTCCATCATAACTCTGCTTTAGTCCCATATATGACCTAGTTTTTTTCTGCTGTATCAGTCTGCCGATCTGTGAGGTGCTGTCTGTGTTGAGTTAGCAAGAGTGACGGGGCGGCGTATTGGGGGGCCTTAGCCTCTCTTCTGTGTTGCCACACACTGTCAGGCCGTACCTACCTATCCCATTAAAGGTGGAAAGAGAGGGATGAGGAGAATTAGGTAAGAGGTTGGAGGAGGGGATGGATAGGAGAATGGAAGGGGAAGGAGGATGAGATAGGCTTGAGGAATTTGGAGGGTTTGGAGACAGTTATGTGGTATGGAAACAAGAGGGGGAGATGGGGATATGGGGATGGAGGGATAGGAAAGATGAGGATGGCCAGAGGTGTGCGAGTAGAGTGATGAGGATGAGGAGGAGAAGGGAGTTTTGGGCAGTAGAAGGAATGAGGAGGATTGGGGGAGCCATGCGGGGAAAAGGGTTAGGGATGAAAAGAAGGCTGTGGTATCGGATGGAGGAGGAATGGAGTTGAGAAAGGGATAAAGGTATTTGGGGGAGAAGGGTGGGGAGAGTCATAAGTTATAGAGCGAAGGAGACAGAGTGAGATGTATGGAATTGGGAGTGGCAAGATAGATGTGGGGGGAATTACAGGGCGTGGTGATATAAGAGGATGGAGGCAAGAGGGAGAAGGAAAGAAATATAGGTTTGGAGGGGGAACAAAAGAAAAGAATGAGGGTAGGAGGGTAGGTGGAATCAGGGAGATGAAGCAATATACATATATGGGGATGGAGGTGGGAAGCGTAAGGGGCGCAGCATACCAGGAACAAAAAGGAGAAAGGGGGTGACACAGGGGAAAGAGGGGGTTTGGAGCGAGGGATGTGGGAAAGGGGTAAAGTAGTAAAGTAGAGATGGAGTGGGCAACAGGGGGTTGGGGGCTAAACGGTAAAATAGAAACCATGTGCACTTATGTAATATTCGTGTCGCCCCCTCTCACAGGGAGATAGAGACAACGGGGTAGTAGAGAGGAGAGAAGGGGTGTTGAGAGAAAAGGAGATATCAGTAGGACCAGTGGTGTGGTTCCTCTTATCCTCAAAGCATCTCTCTTTTCTCTCTGTGAGATACCAACATCTGAAAGTAGGACAAGAAAAAAAAAAAACACATGGATTTAATGCTTTTCATGACAAATAGCACTTATAAGGTTTTCTGGTTTGCATTTCTCAAAGAAAAAACAATCCCTAATAAAGACCATGGGGCTCAATGTTTCTGTATGATCAGCCAATAGAATGTAGGCTTTTTTACACTGATTGTGAAACGCCCTGGATTCCTCTTTGTGTGTAACATACTGAGGTCTTAGGTTAGGTAAAGAACTTAAAAAAAAAAACCTTTAAATTCAAGTTAAAAAAATAAAACAAAAAGGTCACTGGGAACCCTGCGGTGAACCGACCCGGGGTAAATGAAAAAAACACAAAAAACATCCAGGCCTGGCCTATTTTATAATGTCAAACATACAGTAGTGTTTGTTTACCATTTTGTCTGTTTGTTTAAACAGTTATATGTTGCATATGCAGTATCTTGCATTATTTGGATGTGGGTGTGGCAGCAAAGTAACAGTAGGAAGACCCTCCGTCAGTTGGAAGGCCCGCACTCAAGCTGCCGTGCCGGCAAAGCATCTGCCCTGCTGAAGTGTCTTTTGAGAAAGGCACTAAATCCCAACCAGTAGCCTAAAGGTCGGAGAAGGAAGCTTGTGATCCAAAGGTGGCTGGTTTGAATCCCTGGAACAGTTGGGAAAATCTGAATGGGGAAATTAAGCAACAGCTGCTGGGTGACCCTTGAGCAAGGCAATTAAGATTAATATATACTTTATTGTTTACCAAAAGTGAAAGCTGTTTTGGACTCATACTACAAAATAAAACTGCATAGTACAAAAAAACACATTCATTGATTAATTGAGTCATATTTTTCAAATACGTTGCATACAGTACACTGTACAATGCACACATGATAAGATTACATGATAAGCATTGCCTGAATGGCTTGCTCCTTTCCACACTACTAAACAGCTATGAGACATTAAGGCTTATATTTTATTGCATAGAAATGCAAATTAGGCCTATGATTATCTACACACAGGGCGCTGCAGCAGGGTGGATGCTTGCTGTCATGGCTTGAACCCGGGTCTTACAGTTGAAAGACAGTCTCTCTACTCATTATGCCACTCTGTTGCCCTTTTGTTGACGAATATTAAACCAAAAAAAAAGTTCTTTGAAATCCCAAGTAGTTCCTTAACCCCTTGCCCTTTGAATAACTTGTTAAAGCCGTTTATTTAACCATGAAGCTTTCACCATCCCTGCTGAGCCATCGCTACATGTTTGATGCCCCGGATACTGCTGAGCCATAAAAATGTGTGTGTGTATGGATCAATCATATCGCCAACTTCCTAGGAACAAAGAAAATAATAGAAACAGCCTGATGTTGAGATTGACACGCCCGCACGTCATCCCCTCCCTCTTCCATCTTTCCTGTTGCTCTCCACTGGGTGTTGTCTAATGAAGCAAAAGTGTCATAAAATAATTTAAAAAAGAACTGTACACATGAAAAAAACGTGAAAAGTGACCTCTGGACAAAAAGCTGTGTGTACATCAGTCAGACTGCTTGCAGACTGCTCTTAGCCCAGTGGCAGCTTCTTGGGAACTAAGAAAAACAGGCTCAGGCTCAAGATCAACACTGGTCCAATCTTGATAATATTAAATAGATTGTGAATGAGTTTCATGGACTCCACAGTCAGCACTCAAGAAGAAAACTAAGCTAAAAAAACAAAAAAAAAAAAACAAAGAAGAAAATTGAAAAAGAACAAGGTCATTTAGTCAACTTTGCTTTGTTTAATGCCTGCACTACCAGCAGTGATGACATGTCTGTACATAACTCAGACCCCTGCTGACTCTGTTTCTGTTTTATGTAACCAAGACAGAGGGAAGGTTACAGGAGCAAAAGGATGTTGACAAAGCTAGTGTAAAATAAGATCACACAGTGCTGTAAATTTCAGTTACTGTGCGTGGAAAGTGAAAAATGCATGAAAGGTGACCACAGCTGGGAGGTGAGACATGGAAGTTGATCACTCAGACTCCTGCTGGTCTAACCTGGCGGCTCCCTCTCAGGAGCCATCAAAAGACTGACATGGAATTCAGTAATACAAGCATTGCTCTTACATAACAAGCTTTTCCTTTTTCCATGCAAACATAAAGGTGACTGATGCTCGGGAAGAAAGGCATGTGCAAACCAGCCACACCCCTATTGTCTTAGTTTAGTGGCTGTGACAGTGGATCACATGTTTTCTAGTACATTCAAAATCTACACTACAAACTAGAAGGGCACTCGGAGAGCGCAGACCTCTGCCAAGGTTCGTGCTATTATTGCTTGTTCGTGAGTCGGATCCGGATCCACTCCAAAATTTAATGGGTGGCCCATGCTACACCCTTCCACGAAGTTTCATGAAAATCGGGCCAGTAGTTTTTCCGTAATCCTGCTGACAAACAGACAAACAAACAAACGGCACCGAAAGCATAACCTCCTTGGCGGAGGTAATAATGACAAGTTGTCAAGTAATTTTAACTTGTTTCCAGACCGATCAAGCTTATTTTGTGCTATTTTTAGTCAAATTATCTCTCTGTGCTGGAAGATAATCTTGCTGGTTGCAATAAATTTCACGATATGTGCCAAGATGACTTCTTTCAAGAAATCATCATAAAACAATGAAGAAAATCTTGAAACAAGAAACCTTCTCCAAGACAATTTCACATTTACCAAGTAAATTTCCTGAAACAAGTTACATTTTCCTGAAAAAAAAGTCAAATTTGTTGAAACCGATAAAATTTCTGCCAGTGCAGTAAGATGATTTCACACAAAAATCATAAAATAAGCTTGATAAGTCTGGATACAAGATAAAATAACTTAACAAGTTTGTCAGTTTTTGCAGTGCAGAAGAACACAGTGAACAGATTATGGATACTTCTGAAAAAAACATGCGGGGTGTGCCGACTCTGCGCTGTGACACTGTGTATTTCAAATTGCTGTTGTTGTTAGTGGTGGTGGTGTTATTCCTGGAAATGCAAGTCAGATTTTGTATTACTCAATAGCACTGGGCAAACGCTCAAGGCTTCCTCGAATTATTTATCCCCTAATGTAGGCGTTAACCTTCTTCAGCCCGGGATCCTCATTTAAGAGATTTAGTCTCATCTCAAGGACCAAGTCAAATTACATTCTAGCACTGTTATTACACAGATACCTACCAGAAACAGGAGTGCAAACCATTTTGGGTCCCGCCCCACAAACACTGCTATTATGATTTATCACATCACATTATTCAGCCTTTCAGATTTATGCTTGCTAAGTGCAGCACTGTAATCCTTAGAAACAGTTCTCTCCTAGGCAGCGATTTGGTGTGGGAAGCCTGTGGATCCAAGACATTCTGGATCAATTAATAACAGGGGTGGGGGGCCACACTGTGACGTTGCACTATAATACAATACAGCACATCTGCTAGTTGCTGTGTGTATGTGCATGTGTCTCAACAGTTTGAGTGTGTGTGTGTGTATTGTTTTTGAGCGCACGTACATTGTGTCTACATCTGTTAGCATATGTGCTTGTGGCTCTATGTTTGTGTGTGTGTTTTATCTGGCTACAGCAGTTTGAGTAGAGCACACACTCTTCAATAAAGGAAGCCACTCAGTCCAGAGACTCACTTCCAAATCTGTAAAAAGTTCACTCACTGGATGAAAAAAAAAAAAAAAAAAATCAGCTCTGGAAGTTTCTCTTGGCACTAACGAGTCTGGGCCCTGATACAATATCAGCTGAAGTTTTCAGGAGTGTTAGTTTACTGCTTACAAGAAATCTCGTAAGAAAGAAAATTGGATGGTCAGCAGTTACCATGAAATAAAGGGTGACAAATTGGTATACATAAACAGATGTGCAAATCTCTCCACACTCTGGCAAGGTGCTAACATGCGTCATGCTGTTCCGCCTCACAGCACATGTCACTGAGGCTATTCTTCCAGAAAACACATTGTTGGTTACAAAAAGACAGAAGCACGTCTGACATGATGTCCAACCTAGGAGAAGTATAGAGACCAAAACATAGACTTCTATACTGCCTTCCCTGTCTTTACAATTAAAACTGCTGTGAAGTAAAGAGCCACTGCCAACAGTCACATTTCTCTTTCACAAATCTCTCAATGCTGATAACTGCATTCAGATCTAGTGTGTCCTTGACGGGTGTCTAGTCTCAGCAAAACCCAGATCTGCACCATACACATGCTGCATTATGTGACTGTGATTGTGCCTGCCATACCCATTCCACAACTGCAATGAAAAACACACTAGATGTTGTGTCCTCTCTTTATCGGCCACCTGATGAATACACAGAAAACAGAGTTCACTGCAGAAGGAGCCGTCTCTATCATCCAACCCCCTACGTTTCAGTATTGACTCCATCACACCAAGGGAGGGACCAGTGATATTATCCAGAGTTGCATCATCAAAGCATCAACTTTTGGCAGACTTCGGTCCCAAGACTTTGAGAACAATAGCCTCAAAATCTCAAAGAGGATCACAGTCTATTAAGCAGTCTATGTCTCCATCTTACAATATGGCTGAGGCTTGCACAACTTTTATTTTCCACATTAGACAGGCGCACACATTTTGTGCTGCCTGTAGTGAATCCTTAAAGGAAAAAAATACCATTGGATGTTCAATGTATGATGTTCATTGCGTGTTGTAATTTGCTTTTTTGTTGTACCCACTTTCCCTCGACCTGCCTTGTCCACTTCTACTTGACCTGTGATGGAGACTATGTAATAAGTGTTGAAGGGACAACTATGTATGTGTTGCAGAAAAACCGTCTACCTCTCCAGGTACTCTCTAGCCAACTCAATGTCTACCAACAGAAGGCCTAGTGGACAAAAATTCTGCTTCAAAGATCATCGGAAGACAACACTGGAAAGAGTCTAACGTCTGCAGTATGAGCTTGAGGTGACTGCTGCCAACTGGCCGCTGTGACGTTACAGAGGCCAGTATGTTTGTCTGAAGTGGCCATAACTGAGACCCAAAGGACCCATGAATGGAGAGCCCAGAGACAACAGCACTACCAACCTGCTGCACCATCTCAACCCCCAGATCGAGCATCACACACTCTGTCTGTGGCTAGACACAGTGTGCAGCAGCAGGACTGCTCTCTGTGGCTCTCTGTGACTGCTGTGACACTGTCCAAAACACTCTTAGTCAGAGCCACAGCTACTCCAACACAACATTTTTCACACGAGTGCCATAAGCAAAGCGGCAATCAAGTAAGGTGTGTGTGTGTGTGTTTGTGTGTGCGTGTCTGTGTGTGTGTGTGAGAGCGCGTGCGCACGTGTTTGTGTGCATCTGCTACCCATCCAGCTAACACACACAGCACATAAATCAAACCCTCCATTCTCCTTAGACTGACACACAAACGCATACACACACACACACACACACACACACAAACACACACTTTCAATGAAACCTCTCAGCCTTTTCTCATGTGTGAAGTTTCCATGAGGATGTAGTTAGGTGTTAAGAGGCTAATTAAATGACAATTATGCTGCTTTCCTCTGTGAGTCAAAGCAATGATTCTATTGCAGATGGATACATTTCTGTAGCCAAGACACTGAAGGCTTTCTGCTGCCTGTTGCACCCTTAGGCTGCGTCACACTTAGCATTTTTTTTTGTGTGGAAAAAGTGCTGCCTGGAGTGCTTCTTGTGAGGAGAAATAAAAAGTGGATCATGATAACATCATCTGATGTTAGCTGAGTGGCTGGCTAGTTCGCTGACCAGCTGGTTAGCACTTCTAACAGACAATACAGTGTTGTGCAACAAGCAAGGCTCACCAGATATTCCCAATACATGTCCAGTATAATCCCACACTGCCGCTTTAAGATCAGTGTTGCGGTAACAGAAATTCACTTACTACAACAACCAATTTCTCCACCGGCATTTTCTCCATCTTTTTTGTTGTTGTGGGAAATGGCCAGCCTCCTATAGCATGAAACCCAGCCTCTCCTTCATCGTGATTGGTTGGCTGAGAAAAAAAACGGTAAAAAAAAAAACTGAAAATTTTTCAACTTCAGAAAGTGTTCCAATCTGCCAAAAAAGCCGCCCATTGTTTTTAATGTAAAAAAGGCAGTGGCAATTTTGCAAAAAAAAAAAAAAAAAAACACTATGTGTGAACACAGCCTAAGATTTTTTTTTTCTTCTCACATGCTAAATCTGAATGTGAAATTTAAATATGGTTTAAGATTCAATAGTGCTTTATCCCTGCATAAATATGTCATATATGTTTGATTGATATGGGACTCTCAGTAGTATATATTACATATTAATATCCTCGCAAATATTAATAAGAAGATTTTTTTTACTGTGTAAATATGAGCGACAAAGGGAGTAGTGGAGAGTGAAGCAAAGATTCAGGTACAATTACTATTTGTTTTCAATTCTTCTTTTCCTTAATGAGGTGAAGCCCCCAAAAGGTTCAGTTCAATGCAGTGAAGTCCTGTACCCCAGACTGGGGTAATTAAGCATCAGATTACAGGGTTTTGGGTTTCCCCAACCCTTGTAGCTAAAGGTCAACCTCAGTGCAATGCCAAAGTATCAATGTGAACATAGTATATATTCAGTGGTGTAGTAGTTGTTGAGAAGTACAGTACTATAACCTACTGTATGTACAGTATGTCCCCACCTTCCAGTACAAGTCAGTGGATATCAGGTTTACAAGTAGGTTTACTGTATTATTTATTGTCACTGTTCTGCTGAAACCTACAGCACAATCATCAACATGTTAACTGGAATGAAAGAATTGGGGGAAAAAACATGCTTATCAATAGGTTGGTTTGGTTGCAGGGAATGGTCTGTGAAGTCAGAACAGTAGTTACAAAGTGTGCCTGTGGATCTGGATAGGTGACCATTTAACAAGATTCAAACAACAACATGAAGACCAGAACTGATCATGTCGTGGTTGTCTGAACAGGTAGACAACATAGATCAGTATCCTTGTTTAGACATCAATGATAGGCTCAGGTCTGGACCACAAAGTTTTAAAACAACAGATGTTTTGGGCTCATGCAAATCTTGGCTAAGCTTGCATACTGAGTGAAGAACTTACAGTAACTTTACTGTGGCGTCTAAATGTATCAAATTACATTTTTATTTATTCACTTTCAAATCGCAAAAAGATGCATTTTACTGCACTGGATTTGAAGACAATCTACATCCTAAATGGTCTAAATTAATCGAAACAAAACAAAATGCAACCAAGTCTCTGTCAGCACCCAAGCTTCCAGTCACCAGCCAGCATGCAGTACGCTGACTGTGGTGGAGAGGCACCAAGAAAAAAGATCCATTACCCAAAACTAACCTCATTAGCCCCTCAGGCTGATAAATCAGTCAATTGATTATCCAGGCCTCTGATGTCGTGTCACACCCTGACCCTCCTCAAACACGGGGTTAACTACCACAGCGCTGCTTTATACCTGATTGATAGCTCGGGATGAAGCTAGTCAGTAAGTGCTACTTGTGCTCATGTTAACATTATCTCAGCATTTGTATTTATTTGTATTCATTTTATGTTGATATTTATGCAGGTATTAATAGTAACAGTAAGTACACTGTCAATAGCAAAAAAAAAAAAAGAGAGAGAGAGAGAAAAGGTGGGGGGTTGAAAGATATACAAGTTGTGTAGGGCTGTATTGATGCAGTTTTAGATAGCTTGGAGAATTTGTACTGGTGATCTCATAGCACACTCAGAGAGAAAATAGGATCGAAGTGTTGTTTTTTTTTGTTTTGTTTTTTTAACTACATCTGACTCAAAGACACCCATAATGTAAAATCAGTTAACCTTTACGTATGGAAAGAAATCACCTGGGGTTGTTGTTGCCGCTGTTCTCAAGTGAGTTCCCAATGTAGATCTCAGCAATTTTGTTGGTGATCTTGACGCAGATGTGGACAGCAGTGGCTCTGCTCATGTAGACACCAACAGGTCTATCCTCCATGAGGAATTGATCATTTTGTTAGTGTGGGTGCATAGACCACCTCTCCCCTTCAGAGGCTTTTGTGCGACTATATTTGACTGCTGAGATGCAATCCAAAGAGCCTGAATTGGAATTGCACTGCCTATTCTCCACCTCTCCCCACTAGATCCATACAGTACACTGACAAATAACAAATAATAGCCTCCAAATATTGTGGCTTTTGAAAATGGTACTGTTTCAGTATTCAAAGTAACACACAGCTAGTGTGTTAGACTCTTCTTCTAAGAGTGTTTGTTCTTAACTTTTTGAGAGGCAGAGTCGACGATTTAGAACAGACGTATAATTCTAAACACATTGAGCTGACACATCATCGGCCCTGGAGACATGCATGACGATGTCTTATGCTAACTGTTAAACCATAAAGCTCTCATTTCAATGGTGGGTCCATGTTTCAGAAACAGTAAATATTTCTGTTTAGTAATTGCACTGGAGAGAACAGATTATTTTCAACATGTTACGGTTGTAAAATTTCTAAGTAACCACCGAGTGTCTCCAATTTTTTGTTTACAGTTCGCACATGCATATTACAGATAGGAAACAATACAGTGTGTGTCAGTCCTTGCATTGTGAGTTCAGCCAATGAGATTGAAATAAATGTCTCAGCACCACAGGTGACATGATACTCCAACTCACAATACTCCAACAGTATTAGGAACATTAGGTTTCTGGTTGTTAGTTACTGCAGTGATTCTGTCATGAGTGTGCAAAGTTAACCACAGACTAGGTGGCTAATGGAAATTCTTCAAGCATTCGGTGATATTGAGTAGAAACGACATGTAAAGACGTCTTTCAGTCAAACTCAGACTAATATATCCGCAAGGTTTATAGCAGGTTCTGGGTTTCCTTCCGATAAATAAGACGGCACTATAAAGCCCAACCATAAACCACTGCCATAATTACAACCAGGGCTACCGTGCGCGCGTGTGTGTGTGTGAGAGAGAGAGAGAGTGTGTGTGTATGTGTGTTTGTGCATGTGCGTGTGTCTCCCAATCAAAAAGTGCCCCGGTGTCAGAAAACAGGTTGTATTTCAGGTCCTGGGTGGCTCTCATTACCTAAAATGAATAATGGCATGATTTGGTGGAAGTGTGTTACTCACCACCATTAAACATCCAGCCCAAATTTTGGATCGAGGCTTTCAGTAGGAGGTGTACAATTACAGGATTTCAGGGGCCTGTACAGGAAATATACGTCACATACTACTGAAAGGTCAAGAGTAACAGTACCTCTGGTGTGGGTTATAATGCTGCTAATTGTATTCTATCAGCTTAATTGCCTTCTCAGATAAAATAAAGAAATTCAGGGACACATTACTACGGTGGCCGACAAGGGCAAACGCGCTACAACGGCCCAAAACATTTTCATTAGGAGAAACGTGCTGCAGCTTCAGAAACGATGCCAATTCAAAAACACATACAAAAATCCAAAACAAATACAACAACGAAAACATGCTGCAAATGAAAAAACGTGCTGCAGAAAGCCAAAACAAATACATTAACAGCAAACATGCTGCAAATACAGAAACGATGCAAAGTCAAAAACACACAAACCCCGAAAACAAATGCAACAGAAAAACGCTGCAAATCCAGTCAACACAACGGAAGTGCTCCAGGCCTCTAGGGGGAGCGCTAAGTGGAACACTTAAGTGGAAGAGCCTTAGGCCAAATAAAAAAATAATTCTTACCTTTTTATGTCGTCTCTTTACTCCGGCATATTTTCTTCCCGCTTCCAAAATCAAACACACTCTCTCTGCCCAGTGAGCATTTTTCCGTTGAAAAGACGTTTAAAAAATGACTATGGTCACCGGTGAAAAGACGTTCTAAACAGGTTCAAAAGTGAAAGTTTTTACACCGACTATTTGAAGACGTTGATTGAACGTTCACATTTAGACCATATTTCACCGGGATATTTCACCGGTGAAATATGGTCTAAATGTGAATGTTCAATGTTCAAAGACAGGAAAAATAAAGGGAGAGAGAGAGATGGGGGGCTACGTGCAACAAAAGTCCACAGCTGGATTTGAACCACAGACGTTGCAACTATGAGGTATGCGTCTTAACCAGTAGGCTACCAGAGCACACTGCATTTTATATTAAATATTTTAGTATATAACCCTTTGTATATATACCACTTAACTATGTCAATGGCAGTTGTAATCGAAGCTGTACCACCTAAGTACTTGCGCATGCGCGTTACAGCAGTAAGCGCAATATCTTATTTTACATTAATGTATAGAAGTGCTCCCATTACGATGTCCTGCAAGCTTCTTGTTGGCAGCACACAGCCTGTATAGTTCCATATTTATGACATTTTAAATGAAACATTAAATGCGTTGAAATTACGTCTTACGTCACATTTCGCCTACCAGTGCAATATGACTTTGGAGAAATACCTTCACACTGATCAATATCGTCTCTCTTTCAAGCTACGACTGAACAAATTATCAAATAATTAAACAAATTTGTGTTTTGTGACACGATGTTGTAACCGCATTTTAGCTGGTTGAAAAGAGGGCGAAAAGTTTCTTTTCAACTAGAAACCAACGTTGAAATCCCGGTTGGTGCTCACTGGGTGGTCTCTCTCTCGGGTCGAAAATAAAGTTCTTCTACTAAGCGCTCCCCCTAGAGGCCTGGAGCACTTCCGTTGTGTTGACTGGATTTGCAGCGTTTTTCTGTTGCATTTGTTTTCGGGGTTTGTGTGTTTTTGACTTTGCATCGTTTCTGTATTTGCAGCATGTTTGCTGTTAATGTATTTGTTTTGGCTTTCTGCAGCATGTTTTTTCATTTGCAGCATGTTTTCGTTGTTGTATTTGTTTTGGATTTTCGTATGTGTTTTTGAATTGGCACCGTTTCTGAAGCTGCAGCACGTTTCTCCTAATGGAATTGTTTTGGGCCGTTGTAGCGCGTTTGCCCTTGTCGGCCACCGTACATTACACTTCCATACAGTAACATAACTCCAAGACACCCCAAATGATTGAAAATGTCACACAAAGCCTTGTACGGTCAAACAAGAAGGCTAGAAAACACATACAGCCCAAGTATTTGCATTAAATGATTTTAATCAAGTAAATATAAGTATAATTTTGTTTGCTAGTTGTTTTCCTCATATTTGAGCAAAATTTTACCTGGCCTCACTTGATGCCATAATGGTAGTATACACCAATTACTCTACAGAAAGAGAGAGTTTTGCATGCATGTGTGAGCATTTTTGTGTGTGTGTGTGCGTGATATTCAGGGAATCACTACCCCACGGATGGAAAATGTGCTGAAGAGATCATGTTGCTGTTTCCCTGAAATACTGTGTTTGAGCCACTCTGCTCCCAGGTTAGAGATTACTGCTAAAAATGGAGAATTGATCAGCGAAAGCCAGAAAAATCATTTCTCAACCCTAGCACACTATAAAACATCTCCAGATTCCATGAAGTGGATGTGCTAAAGCCAAAGTTCCTGACTGGCTACTGTATCACTGTGAAAGCATTTATTGTTCATGGCCATGGCTAAAGGTCAAGCTGTAATAGATGGTGGGGAAAACCCCAAAGGTCTACAATTAAAGCAACTTTTCAACTTCATACATCTTTTAGCCTCAGACAGTCCTGTTTAGTGCAAATAAAATACATATTAAAATATTTTACTATCATAGAACATGGCAGAATGTATTGTTGACTTCACAAAAAAATCTCACCATTAAGGCTTGGCACTATAATGTACAGACTGAGGATATGCAGGGAAGCATTTAGTGAATATGGCTCCTGGGCCCGGTTCCTCGTAGGTGGATAACTGAGTTAGCTGGATAAGTTTGTTGACAATTTCACATAAGCCTGCAATTTTCTGTTCCTTGATGCGAGCTTAAAATTTAATCTAACTTGTTAGCAGAGCAACAGCTCCTCAAACCTGCAAAAACAAAGGCTTAGTCAGAGTTAGGTGGAGAGGCCATTTAGCCCATCCATGAACTCATTTCCAGACATGGCTGCTCCTTTCCTTACAAAAATACCAATAGATCAAGGCGCTATTATATTTAGACAGGCTTTTAGAAGAGAATGTGTGTTGAGAGATTGCCAAGATCCTTTGGTGTTTGAAAAATACAGGTTGAGTTTAGAGGGGATTCTTTACCAATTTGAAGAATATATACACATTGTTTTTTAAAATGTATTTTTTATATTCCATTTTGATTTCTTCCCACATCCTCTTAGGGCCAGTGCTACTGGCTCTGAGAATGGATGTTAAAAGCATTCATAGGCTGTGTGCTCATTACAGGCAAGAGAAACATCCTACCATTTTGAATGTGAATGCCCTATGAGTGCAACAGTAGAATAAGCTTAAAGTCACAAGGAAACAGCATTTCATTTTAACTGGATTGTGTCGAGACTAAACATAATTTTGATCACAGTGTATCTGTAGCCTTCCGACACACTGTTTCCCTTCAAAAACTTGCTAGGGAGAATGAATAGCAAAAATGAACAGTACTTTTTAATCACTGTCTGCCAACAGAAATATCCCCCTCTCTCTCCTGTACCTAGCTCACACACACACACTCACGCACTCACTCAAAAACCCTCACCCACACACAAACGCAGGGTCCAAATCTGTCCCTTTTGCATTCAAGTGGTATATCAGTGGAGGGACATTGCAGTCGTTCCTGTCGCCTACTGCGCCAGATAACCACCCTGGGAGCAAAACACACACACACAAGCACACACACACGTACAGACACATCACCCTATCTGGTTCTCTAGGAGACAAGAGATAGCAAGCAGTCACTTTTCCATTGGGCTTGTCGCCTAGCCTGTTTACCTCTTTCACCCTCTGTCTTACAGACACAGACACAAACATTTACTGGACAGGCAGCACCCGGCAACTGGTCCCTGTGATAAACTGAAGAACCAAAGGAAACACTACACCCATGTGGTATCCTCCTTGTTGCTTCATTGCAAGCCATAGTGGGTCTTAATACATCTCCTTCAGCGTCTTAAACATTAGATATTGTGATATTTATACCCAAACCCAACAGGACCTGACAGGAACTGATGGATTTGGAGTGAGACTGGGTTATTTACCACTGGGACAGGCTCAGATTAAAAAATTTTACAAGCAATTTATCAGTAGAAGTTTATTAGCAATGTCAGGCTTGGGCTCATGAGGATCTTGGTTCAGGTTTAGCTAAAAAATATTCAGGTTCAAGTTGGGCTGGGGGCAAATTTCAAGCTGTACTCCATAGTGGGATGAACACACCCTTAAATATATTCATACTCAGATACACTGGAGACTAAAGTCATGCTGAATGCATGTATTCTGACATGCAACTGCAGTATGACGGAATCTATTGGGGGATTATTAGGTGCCTACAACAGGAATTTCAACTGTTTGTGTTGTGAATAACGAGAGATTCATATGTTAAGTGTTTTATTGATAAAGTCTGGTATGCACAGGTTCAAGCAATGATTGCTTTTGAGTGAAACACAAGACTGTAAGGTAAAGAAAAATCATTTGTTTTCATTTGGTTTTCATTTGGTCCTTAAACACAGTTACTCTCACATAACTGTTGAGTATGAGCAGGACAGGCCAAAGAAAAGAATGCAGTTATGATTTGATCATTTCTTAATCTGATTCAAATTTTTATTCACAGTAATTTCAGCAATGCAAAGTTAAGATCTGATTATTTTTTAATTTGATTCAAATTTTTATTTGCAGAAATCTGAATTTCCAGGCTTTGTTTGTGATTGAATTAATTGATTTTTGTTTTTTCACCAAATGGACTGACTAAGCTTTTGATGAAAAGCTTGTGAGGTCTAAATAGAACATTTTACATGTATTTTGTAGCTGTAAAATGGATATTTAGACTGTTTGCAAGCATTTAAGCAATACAGACATAAGTTACCATGGGTTATAAATGTTGCACAAACTTTATATTCAAAAAAATTCTTCAAGAATCTAAAATTTCTGGATTGGTGGATTTAAGAGTGTAATGACAAAATGAATATTACCAGCATTACTATTATCACTATTACTGTTATCAAGTTAAATTACACAGAATTTTCTTTTGTGTTGTTTGTCAGCACATTTTCCTAGAACTGAAATGTTCTTTCCAAGAAGAAACTTTCCCAAAAGGCCACCCACCCACAATTATGTCATTACGTTTAGTGACTTTTGAACTAAGTTGACATTAGTCAGGTAAAACGGTGAAACTGTACGTCTCAACCCAGAGCAGACATCCTACATCCTACACCCATAATGACTACAGTCTGATTTTAGATCCCTCCTTTTACTTTCATGGCTGTAATTTTCTGTGTGATTACTTCCCCTCCTCTAAGGATGAAAATCGGTTTCATACACACCGAAATGTCATCTCGCTCTGGGAGAATGGAGCTCCCAGGTTTGAGAGCCTGTGTGTGTGTGTGTGTGTGTGTGTGTGTGTGTGTGTGTGTGTGTGTACGTACCTGTGTATGCATGCGTGTGTTCATGTGTGTGACGCTCGTGGCAACAGCTGGTTCTCAGATTGTTGCTCCATCTGTTTCAGCGCAGCCTCCCTCTGCCTTCAGGCTCTCCAACACTCTCAGGGTCAAGTGTCTTTCAAGGTGAAGGTTGAGAGTTTTCACTTTTCACTACGCACAATGGCAATTGGAGGTGTATATTTGCTCTCTCTGACACACTAACCTCAACACCCAATAACTGCCATTATATTACTTGTTGATTTATGGTCCATCTATCCTAAAAATAGGACAATGTCTCAGCTGATCAGCACTAAACAGTGACACCCAGGTGCTGTCTTTTCCTTTTGACATAGAAGTTCATACTCAGTTAACATTCAAATTGCCTTTCTAACCTTTCCGAGTAATTATATATTCAAAATTAATTCTTACTTGATCTATCATGTTAGGATATGACATGTCAAATGATCAATACTTAAACTAAATAAGCCAACATAATGGTACCAACTAACCTTACATGCTGATTTATCTCAGTGTGTGTCCTGTAGTGCACACTACTGCATAGAAATAATAGTGACTTCGTAACACACCCATCACCTTTCTACCCTTCCCAAGTGGAATGGGATTCTATCAAATGACCAGAGTTGAGCAAAAATGAACTGTAATTATTTCAGCTACTAAATAGATTTTCACTGAATGTTTGCACTGAAGCATAGGTTGTATTCTTACTCAAATAAAAAAAAAACACCAGGGGTCCTTAGATCCAGAAGAACCTATATTATCCATGATTCAGCCAACTCTGACCTGAGTGACTGACTGATATTCACTGTTCTAGATTTGGCTCCTCATGGGTCCAGGGAAACCCAAGCTTTTTATCCCATTACAACGCACTGTGACCGCTACTTTCACCTCTGTAGACCTTCAGCAAGTTGAGACAGTTAGTGCTTCATTACAATCTTCTATGCAGGTGACAGCATAAGGTAATGCTGGAGGCCTAGCCATGTATAATATGCTAAAAAAGAAAGAGAGTAAGGACAGAAATGGAGAAGAGGAAAGATAACAAGACTAGAGAGAGGGCAAAGGTCAGACAGCGGGAAATAATTTCTAACAGCATTGTAGAAGATGGATGTCTGAATAGACCAAAACATCTTGTAGAATCACACACACGCAGAAAAGGAGCACATGTGCAAGAGAGAGAAAATGGGAGATAAGGCAGATCAATGAGAATATGAAGAGAGACAGATGAAAGAGAGTGGAGAAAGAGGAGAAACAGAGAGAGACAGCAAAGGGAAAGGAGGGGGATCCTGTGACTAAAAGCGAGATTAGTTTTGGAGTAGTTCCTGTAGTAATTGTAAGGGGATTTCCCCTCTGAGCTGCACAGCTGATTGCAGGAGGGCTTAAACTTTATAGGATGATTATGAAGGAGAAAGAGTAGAGGACGATGATGATGATGAAGATGATGCTGATGGTAAAGGAGAGGATGATGTTTGGATAATGACCATAGTGGTGGTGGTGACGATGATGATGAAGATGTACATCAATTTGAGTAGATGGAGGAACACAAAGAGGGTTTGGATAATGATGGTATGATGATGATGATAATATTAACAATAATGATGATCCACTGGTCAAAGAAGAAATCAAGTAAAATTGATGCTAAAACAAATATTCCCGTTACCCAGTATGATACTCATATGTTACGACTTACAGCATATTTGCCTTAAGTCTACCTGTCTTTCTATCTCTGCTTACAGCTAAGATTTGATTGGCTCCACTGCAGCCACCCACCTCCCCTAGTGTATGAGTGAGTGTAAATGTTCGACAATATCCCAGAGAACCAGTACCTACAACTCCTACACAGCGTCAAACCAAGACCTTTAAAATGTGGCCAAACCTCTAAAATTACGCCAAGAATTAACATAAACTTACAACGGAGACAGGGGTGTCAGACACATGTAGCGTAGGCGTAATGCTGGCATGACGTCTTTTATTTAGGTGTAGCGTGCATGTGGTGTTCACGTAGCGTCGGCTTAGTGTAAATGATGTCTGTGCCACACCTACGCTACATGACATTATTTTTCTGCACGTTCATGCGTTCAAGCATTAGCAGATATCAACACTTTGATAGTTATCTCCTTATGATCTGATGTTTGCACATGTAAATGCCTGCCTTGAAAAATAGCCTGACTGCAAGCTCAATAACAGAATTGTCAAACACACTCAAGAATGGTTCGACGAGCTTGCCAAGGCACTTACGAAGTTCTTAGATTACCTCATTATATCACAATATTACCTAATCGAGTGCAATCAATATGAAAGCAACTGTCAACGGAATCCAGCGCATGGAGGCTATAGCAGCCATGTGCTCATTATGTTTGTTTACACCCACTGTAGAGACGTTTTTGTTGTGTTTGATCTTTTTTAATTATAAAAAAGATTTATACATTTCCACCCGAGGCATCTGTTCACCACACAGTGCATTATGTAGCATGAGAATCAGCTAATATTTTATATAGCCTGTTTCTACGCAGTGTTCCTCTTAACCACTGCAGCAAAATGTTTCATGGATATTCAGTTTCTATCTGAATATCTGATACCTTGATTACAACAGGATCTTATTAAGGTTCTTCAAAAGCCATCTTGCTGTAACCTTCAGACACAGGCTTAGGCTATCAACAGCCAACCTGTCATAGCGAGCAGCTATGATACACCTAAATGTAGCCGAGTTATTCTGGAGGAACCATAGCATCCCCTTAAAATATTTGCACGCTCACAATAAGCCTTTTTCCATGACAATTTGAATCGATGGTTTGTGTGATTTAAGGAATCTCAAAACTATCTTTCATAGTAGAATCATTTTAGGCCTTTAACCATCAAGTGTAATAACGTCCTAAGCTGATGCACATTACTGTATCACATTGCAAACACTAGGTTATTAATAGAACATCTTTGTCAACGCAAAAACGTTCAGCAATCTTTAGAATTATACGGACCAAATGAAATTTGAAATGCAAAACAACATTCTTGTTTAAGTATTCCACAGCCTCTTAGACATAGAAAATGAAAAAATGAAGCCAATTGGTTTACAGTTTCCAAGAAGACATAGACCCTATTTTATATGAAATAAATGAATCTGTTTTCATAATTTTCATGAGCATCAAACAAAACAAAAATGGTTCTACTTTTCCTAGGTGGGGGCATCTGAAATTTACCTTAGGAAGGCAAGGCAGGCATTTACAAGTGAGACATTCAAAGTGGCGATATCCCTGAATGCTTAAATGCATGAAGGTATTGTAACAAAGATTCTCCAGGTGCTCATTGCATGTACTGGTTCACATAGGATAATGGTGGAAATCCAACTTTGCGTGTGTGTGTGTGTGTGTGTTCCTGTGTTAAACTGTATGGTCAGAGCTGGTGGGCGGCAGCTTTGGCAGCCAATGCCCACCTCCACACCCCCCAGCTCTGACACACACACACACACACACACACACATTCACATGACACAAGGCCACCTCCTGCAGAGCAACAGCCCTACGTCTGTGTGCCAGCTTTTGTCCCTGGCATTGTTGGCGGTAGTCCCTACACAATGAACAAGCAGGAGAACATCAACAGTGAAATCTCCCTCCGATGGGACGACTGCTGTCCAATACACACACTGTGTACACACACTGCTGGCCAACACTGGTTGTGCTTTTCCCGATGTTTTTGAAGTGTGAAATTGAGCCCAGATGCTCAATAAAGCAGTGGGAACTAGGGGGACAATGTGTGTGTGTGTGTGTGTGTGTGTGTGTGTGTGAGAGAGAATCCGAGCCCCAGACTATTTATTCCAGAGTTCAAACATCTGTATCAGTCAGCCATGTTCATACTGTATTAAAGTTTACCCAAAAATTCATGTCAAATCTCAACTCAAAACACATTTTTATGATTGTTGATACCAGACAAAATTTTATGAGAGGACTTCTCTAAAATTCATGTCAAAAATCAAAACTGTTTTTTACACACATAAAATGTGATATCTCCAATGGGGAAATATAGATATAGATCATATGTCAATCTTTTTGTCTCAGTGACCCCAAACTATTGTCAACAGTGTTCAGTAAAATCAATTGATTGGATTGGATTGGATTAGATTGGATTGGTACTCCAGTTGGCCAATTATTCAAAGTTTAGAACTCAGAATCACTATCCGTAATGAAAATGTGGTATTGCCACATCAGTTTTGGCTGGATACAGCAGGGCAGAGGCTCAAACAAACCCTGTCTCCACTCACAAACACACACACACGCATTCACACATAATTTCCGATCTAGCAGTCCACCCTTAAATTTCCCTTGATCTAGACGGAGGAGATCACAGAGGGTCACAGACACACAGAGGAAGTGTTTCTTTCTTTTCTTTCCACTGGAAAATTAGCTCACGAGACGGGAGTATGTACGTAAATACACTCCAACATGTGTGTCTCCGCCTCTGGTAATCTCTAGTTGGAATGGAGTCACTATAGTTGCCTGTGTGTGTATGTATGTGTGTGTGTGTGTGTGTGTGTGTGGGCCAGAGGGTCCTCATCAGTCCAGTTATCCACTCCAGTCTGTAATGTAATTTTAGAACGACCCACCCACACCCACACACTTAAGTCTCTTGTCTTTGGCTTGGTGATGATAAAAAGCGATTGGTGTTTCATTTCAAGAAATCCTTTCCCATGTTCTCCCCTCACATACCTGAGCTACCTGGCTGGTCATTGCTCCTGGTTGAGATCTCGTTGCTTCTACTGTAGCAAATCAGAACAGTTGTTTGAAGCAAGGACACCATCCAGTGTTTCTGCATCTGTTTGGTGCATAGACTGTAAAAAAAAAAAGATGGACATCACGATGAGATTTACTCGAATGGGCGCATTGAAGCCGCTGATATGTTGAAAATATGTCATGTGTGAAACCAGATACTGCATACTATAGAGCAAATAAGCGGAGAGGGGTGAAGACTATGATAGCAGAAAAGACCACCCAATTTTTATATTTGATGAGAACTCTCATGGGACACCTGATCCCACTCCCTGGCACACCAATTAAGAACCATGTCCCAGTTTATACTTGTGGGTCTAATACATGGGTCTCTAACAGCCTGTCACTGGTCTGTCTGGGGCCCTTATCCCCAGGTCTCCCCAGACCAAAGCACGGCCCCTTGTAATCACTTCTGTTCCACTGGAGCAGACAGAGAGGCCGTCCAGTCTTATCTGGCTGACTATTGGTCATCGAGATACAGCCTACAGGCATCATGGAACAACTGTTGACACATTTGGGCGGGTAGGAAACAAATCAAGGTGGTGGGTTCCCTTCCAATACATCAACACCAACATATGTTTTACCAATACACAGGATGTGATGTAACTTTCCCTTTGTGAGGATGAGCGCTGACATAGAAACCTTGTTTGGATGTTAGAATAAAGGGAGATAAGTGTGAGCATGTTGTTTGGGTTATTAAGTGGCTGACTCACTTCTATAAAAACAGTCTACTGACTGATGGTCAACTTTCTATATACATGCATACATGTGATGTGAGTCCAGCTTCTATCAACAAACATGAGCATGGAATAATCCTCAATGCAATTACACATATACTGTTTTGTTGGGTTTTTTTTGTTTTTTTTGTTTTTTGTTATCAATTGTTTTTATTTCAAAAAGAGAAACTATCATCTTTATTGCAAGTTCGTGCACCACTTATAAACATGTTAGATAAGTATCTAAAAAGGTTAATCAATGTTAATCCTCCCAGATTGGCGGAAAGGAGACTACAGTAATACAGCCTGATGTTGTGCTAAAAATGCATTGGAATTTTCCAAATATTCCAAACATGTTACTATCCATGAATGACTTGAAATCACACTAAAGGAACTTATTTTACTGGCATTTGAATGTTGTGTCACAAAAAGCTGTGGTTTATGAAGACTAGCATTTTGACATTTTGAAAATGCTGAGGACCGTGCAGTACTTCAAGGCCAGTGGACTGCAAACTAAAATGAGTGCAAACTATGTGTACAAAGTAGAAGTGAATTAAAATACAATACTATCTATCAATACTACTATCTAATACAAATCTATTCTGTAAGACTACTATGGTAGCATCTTTTGTCAAATAGGCCTAGCTTGCTAGCTACCTTCTGTGATAAAATCTCAGAAGAGCTTTTTCTCTAAACTTTGTTTTACAGCCGAACAATGTTAAATACACTGTTGCCTCCTTATTTATTCATTCACTTAAGCACACGATGCATCTGGAGTTCTGAGGTCTGTTAGTGCTGGTTTGACAGCCCATTGACAGTTGGTTGGAAACATAGCTATTGCTACATGTTAGCCACACATGTCTTTGTACTTTGTTTCACTTCATTCTGCCAATACAAGGAGAAAATCTGGCTAAAGTGATTGTCATGTGGGAATAACTGAAAAAAACCCAGTAACAATCGTAATCAAGGGTTGCTTTCAAAACTACGGCGTTGATTTATTTGTTGTTATTTAATGTTAACTAACCCCTGTTGAACTCATGTGGGACACATAGAACAAGTGGGTGAGATGTGATGGTCGTGGGCGCAGGACGGGGACGGGGATAACCAGTTGCAGTTGACTGTCCGCCAGCTCTGTAGTGGAAGTAGAAATCGCAATTCCCTCATGGAGCATCCATTTACTCTGAAAACAGCCTTGTTCAGAAAAATTTCTAGCTATGTAACTTTTTTACTATATTAAATATTAAATTGAATTGTAAACAACTTCTGCAATCAGTATGGTGCATGTGCATGTGCGTATGTTTGCTTGTGTGTGTGTGTGTGAGAGCCAGAGAAAGAAAGAGAGATAAGGAGAGCTGCATTGAAAAACAACTTTGCAACCAGTATGACTTCACTGCAGGGTGTGACCCCACCTTCAGATTTCCCAGCCAACCGGGTCTGAGGTCCCATCCAGGGCATGCGCCAATCGTAAATGAGTAATTATTGTCGTGGAAACATGCTGACAAATAGGCTGATGTTGTGGGAGCGACTGTGGTTATGTTGAGGTCAAACCGATTAGCTGGGCTACTCTGAAAGTTCACACTGCGCACTCTACTAAATCGTATGCAGTGGAAATTTACAAAAACTATCCACACAATAGTCTCCATCCATAATGCAACTTCATCTGTAGCCATGTGTGGGTCAGCAGTTGGTTAATTTTCTGATATTTTAATAACCTTCATGTATAAAGTTAGTATAGCCAACTTACAGTAGTAAGTAGGCAGCTTTCAGACGAGGACAATAAGTAGAGTGTAGTTAAAATTAATGTTAATGTGGAAAGTAAGGTTATAGAGGTTTTGAAGTTGTGTCACAAATGTCTTAGCAACCACAGCTGGTGGCAATATTGAAGCAAATAATGGCTAAATATATAACAACTAGGCAAGAAAAAGAGAGACTTCTGAAAAAGGTAGTCGAGGTGTGTGTGTAGGTCCATTCAGTAATGTTACAAGTAGCCCTAGCCCCTACTACTAAATTTTGTAGTCTTATTAAACACAGATTACATGTTGTGGACACAAATTATGTGCAGACTATGTTCCTTCACCACAAATTGGATTACATGACAATTGCACGAATTAGACACGCCATACTGTCCTGTTCATCATGTGAAATGGTTACCTAACGGTTACGTTTAGGCAAGTAAAATATCTTTTGTTTTATTTTAGCAGGCAACTAAAGGTTCTTGGCATGAGTTGGGAATTGAGTCTGGATCACCAGAGTTGAAGACAAATGTATACACCCATCCGCCACCCCAACCACAACACCCTTACTTTGTAGCCAGCAATTTAGCAAAGCAACATTAATGTTAATTTTAACATGCAAATACTAGCAACTACATGGTATTGGCCAACTAATGTTAACTGTACAAATCAGATGTGTTAACAACAAGACAGTTATAGTTAGCTGACCAGATGCTGTTAACTAGCTAAGTAACAAGCTTATCTAAACACAAAATCAATCCAATGTCAGTGACAACCCGATCAGTTACCAGTAAAAAAAAAAAGAGGTAGCACAGAAATCATCATGTGTGTTCCATCCTGTTGAAACAGCTGAGTCGTAAGTTTGGAAATACACTGAGCTATATTGTCAGCCATTGTTGCCCAAGAGCTGATGATCTCCAATATGGCCGCCAGATCGAGGGTCGGCTTTGTTATCTGAAAGCCTTCTATTGCGTAAAACAGGAAGTTATGCTGTTCAGAGTAGCAGCCACATAGGTTTCAGTGGCAGCCACATAAGCGCCACAAAAATGCTCTATGACTGTTGCCAATTAACTTTAATTTTTATGTCTTGTAATTCTATCTTTACTGTGTTGGGTATTTTGAGGTGTGTTGCATTGGAGTGGGTTTGGTGGTGCATATTAAGTTCCACATGTTACTTTTTAGCTACAAAAAAAGGCTTCATGTCACCCATGGCACAAGCTCTTACTAGTAAGGCATCTGATGCTGAAGACGGCGGAATGAGGCTATACTATAGCAAGAAACACTACACAATGTCACAGAAATTACTTTGGTGAGACAGAGTTACATGAATATCAGATAAAGTAGTGCTTCAGCAGCGGTCTGACTGGCAGGGATTTGTTATAAATGTGCAGCTTGGAACAGAAAGAGTCATGCCAGTTCAATTTCAATAGAATAATCATTAAATAAAACAATTATAATGATGTCACTGCGATTGGTGAACACCCTCCTCAGTCCCACAGTGACATCATGGATCCTCAAGGGCTTGCCTACAATTGTGGTACGTGTCTACTTGTGAATTTGGGCTCTATGTGTGAAGTCTTGTTTAATCAATGTGTCTTTGTGTAGTGCATGTGTAATGTGATGAGCATATTGAATGCTTCATCAAAGATTTAAGTACATGCTATGTGCTTGGCAAATATAGGTAATATCTAGAGTAAAAGTTTGAAAAAAAAAAAAAACTATTACAAGACATCTGTTTGTGGTTGCTTACCAATATATAATAAATAAACCCCATACACATATAAAACATACATTGGAAGTGTTACAAAAAGCAGAAAAACAAAGGACATCAATCTAATTTGAATGGAAACAAAAATATTAATTGAATGCAAGTCTATAAAAAAGAGTTTTCAGTGGGCTGTTTAAAGCAGATACAGAGTTAGATGAATGTATTACTTCAGGCAAATTGTTTCAAAATGTAGGCGCCCTGACTACAAAGGCTTGATCACTTTAATCTGGCCTTTGGAACAGTCAGAAGACTTTTGCCAGTGATTTTTGCACAGAATTGACATTATATAACATATAGTATATACCTAATATATATGTATATATGTATATATATATATACGGTATGATACAATATGAAGATGATGTTTGAGGAATGAACAACAATTCTGGATGTTTTTTGTTTGGGTGAGAAACAATCCAATTACACAGACCAAAAAAGCTTTAATACATTTTGCCATATCCAGTTGAGGTAAAGAGGACAATATCTATAAAGTGGAAGTGGCCTACAAATAAACAACTGACCCTTGATGTTCAAATGGAGGACACACACGGTCACGCCTTCCCTCCCTCAACCCTTACATCATAGTGAAATCTGTCCCGGGAGAACAAAACCCCTGACATAAACGTGTGTGTGTGTGTGTGTGTGTGTGTGTGTGTGTGTGTGTGTGTGTGTGTGAGTGTGTCATAGATTAACATGAGGATCATCCATCAGATAGTGCATAGCCTATCCCCATTGCCATTATCCTTCACTGATTTACTTCACGGATTTACCGGAATTCCTCTTAAGTAAATTTACGGTAATTTCCTTTTCCCAGTTTACTTGAACATCAATTTGACATTCATGTCAGGAATAGTGTACGTGCTGCCCCCTAAGCACATATATAGAACCAGCTTACTCCTGTATAATATATGCAGGGCTTGAAATAAACACTACAACCACCAGACAAATGGCTGGCAAGTCTGTCACTAATATTAGCTGCTTGGGTAGGTAGCTTGTCTTCAATTAGTCTTTTCTATTCTTTAACTACCTTGGCTGCTGGGAAATTAAATTGACCGGTGAAACTTTTAATCCACACTTGTTTGGCATCACACCAGTGTCTTGGGGGTAACCCCCCCCAAACACACACACACACACCCTCACACACATCAGCAGTCGTCATCAGCCTTAGATGACTCTGTGTCACCTCATGAGTCAGTGTGAGCAGGAACACCCACACAGCGGATGCAAGGGAGCCCTGCGTGTGTGTATATCTATATGTGCCTGTCTTTGTGTGTATGTGTCTGTGGGGGGGCTGAGGGCTTGCTCAACCAGTTGAGCAATCTGATCTTCAAGGGGGGATTGGAGGTGGAGGAGAGTAGCTTCTCTCTCTCTCTCACTCTCTTACTAACTTTCTTACTAATTCTGTCTCCTCTGTTTTAAGGTAATCTTCTCAGCTGACTGGGGGGGGTGTGCGTGTGCGTGTGCGTGTGCGTGTGTGTGTGTATGTTCAACAACAGCTGGGGATTCCCCTGACCTCTGGATACGTCTTGGACAGACACCCACACAAACAAACACGTTAACACACACTCACAAAAACACACACACACTTGCTGCGTCTGAAGTGATAAACCTTCAATTAACCACATTCATTCCCTAATCTCTTACTCCAACCTCAACCTTTGCCACTACTGGCTAACCTTACGCATAACTTTAATTCTAATGTTGACCCCAAAACCTCCCCCCTGACCTTTAAGTGGACGCTTTTAAAAATGAGGACCAGCCAGAATGGCCTCACTTTCACTAAAACATTTTTTATGTCCAGTTTCATACACACACACACGCGCACGCGCACACGCACACGCACACAGAACAGAATACTAAACACTTCTCTGACACACTACACAGAAAATATGGAATATATTTGCCATTTTTCGTATTCCCCTTTACCAGTCACAGAAGAAGCAAATATGGCATTAAATCAATCTTACCTTGTGAAGTTCAACATGCTCTGTTTTGTTAGTTGCTTTAGAGGTATCTCTCACAGGTAATCTATGTACGATTTTAGCTTTATCTAACCTACAATCTTCTCAGTAGGTCAAAAGACATGGTGGAAGAATGAACTTCTAATGAATTCATTCCCCATTTGGTATGTTGTTGACCCATGTTTTCAGCCTCATGCTGTTTGGAATTGAATGGGAGTGAATGAGCCCGAAAAGTATGGCAAAAATATCTAATTGTGGTGCACGTATGTAAAAAGAGTCAGAATTAACATTAAAGTGATAGATAAGGTAACCAATTAGCAAAAAACACACTGGAATTTTCTATTAAAGGGACAACATCAGTGTCATTTTACTTTGATCCTATCGCCATCACTGCGTATCAAAAGTCTAAACCCACCATTGTATCTGCCACAGTCAGAAGCTTCTACTGTTCTTCTACTGTGCTTCTACTGTTCTACTGCAGATGTGCCTGACCTCCCGGAAGTGATAGGCTGCCATTTTTTTTTAAAACAATGGCAGCCTATGACTTCCATTCACTCAACACACTAAAAGTGTCCTTGAGCAAGGCACTTGCTCAAGGACACGGGGATGCAAGAACGTTTTTTAAATAAATAATGAATTATCATAAAACTTAATCAATTATTCACTTGATGTCACAGCCACAGCCCTCCATGGCTACTTTGCATCTGTCCTGCCTTGGTTTCACTGAGCTGGATATGAAAAACGACCCAACAAAGTGGAAGCAGCCCACAGAATATAACAACCATCATCATTCCGCTGTCACATATTTCATTACAGGCATCAGCAGCCTTCACTCTTACTGTTTCAATACTCTTGTCAGCGCTTTGGTATCACGTGTTCATTTATTCAACCACGGCAACCGTCTTATTTATCATAATTTTAACCGTTCATGTGTTTATAATAAAGGTGTCACTGCGTATAAAGTGTCTGTTTGATCGTGTGAGTGTGTCCATGCTGCACTGTGCATGCCAGACACAAAGCTATGTGCAGAGGGGATCTAACCCTTTGTCATAAAGCAAACATGAAATCCCCTTCAGGAAAACCTCAAGCCCACGCTGTCTAAACCTCAAAATGAAACACACATAGAGATATGCAGATGTGAAAACCAATTCAAAAGGAAATGCCAGATCACTGCTATCAGATGAAAACCTTGTATCTCAAAAAAAAAAAAATACACTGTTGGTTCTCTTTCTACCCTGTCATCAGGGGTTAAAGTGGGCCGGAACGATCCAGAACAGCGTTCCGGCACCTTCGATTAATAAGTAAATATATCTGATTGGCAGTTTCATACATAATAATGTCAAGCGAGTTAATTTTTTTCATGTGCTGCAGCCTGGCCTTCCTTCCTTCCAGCTGATGCCATTGAGATACTCACTCAACAAATCAGAAAGTAATGTCACCCCACGGCCCCGCCCCCACACTCAACACACATCTTTTTCCGTTCTCATCCCTTCCCTTCAGTGGGTTCATGCGTGCAGATGTCGATAAACTCTACAGAAGGGGAGCGAGTGGTAGGTAATTTCAAATGCAACGTTTCAAACAGAGCTCACCAAATATCACCAAACACACAAGTTTTATGTGCATGTTTTATGTATCTGTCTTGCTAGCTACCTGTATAGCTGACACTTCGGCTAGCACTTCAGCTAGCTTAGCTAGAGTGACGTTAGGTCCCGCTCAGAAGCGGAGCTAGCACGGGGGTGAGGGGCAGGCACGGAGTGGCTAATCGGGAGAAACGGGAAGATTCCCGGTGGGCCGGGCTGGTTGTTGGGCCGCAAGGGCCGGTGACAGGGTCGGTAAACACAATAATTTTATAAATAGATCATGTAGGCTGTCGCGTTATGTTCTTTAAAAAACTCTGACGGCTACTGCGAGTACGTTTAAGTACATTATTAACGTTAATGTGTGATAACTTCACTCTCAAAGATGGAGAAAGATGGAAGAAAGAGAGGACAGAAGAGGAAGATGACAGATTATTTTCAAAGGTAAGGACTGCTCAGCAAATGACTATAAACTCGAAGAATTTTAAACCTTGCATAAGTAATGTCATTCATTTTAGATTTTTTTTAATCAGACAGCGGATATGTACATGATGTGTTGTTGAAGTTATCTGGTTAATTCATATTGTGAAATGTCTTTGACAATAAATTAAATGATAATCATTTTTGTGTTATTCAAAGGCTGTGTGAGAATACTGGACAGTTTAAACAAGTGCAGGCTATGGAACTGGGCAGTTTGCAGTATTGTGGTAAAGTTTACAGTAATGGACTCATTTGGCCTGGTGCAGGGCAGGCTGTGGTATCCATGGTCAGTGTTAGGTTAGGTCAAGGGTAGCAGTCATCAATTTGATTTTAAGCTGATGATGCTCTTTAGTATCACTTGCCAAATTCCACTTTTATACTATGGCTAGGGGTTGGAAAGCAGCCGTGATAGTATGATAGCCCATGTAACATCTGCGAATATATTGTAGAATGCAGTTGGCTAAATCCATAAAGAGCAGTAAACCTCAGAGCCACAGCAGCAGCACAGCCCAGAACCACAGCAGCACACACAGAGAACAGAATTTGCCCGATTGTTGGAAAGTTTCTCACTATGAATATTTCAAACAAGCATATCCAATTTATTTTTGTCTCTGACAAGAAGTTAGGATGCTCTGTATGCAAAAGTGCTACATCACTTGATGTTTATAGAAAAGGATCACAAAGGCACTCTTTTTCTAGCGAATGGCAAAACTGCAAAACTTCTCCTGAAAAAACAAAAGCCAAACAAATGACATCATTGCGGAAAAAATACATGAACTCAAGTCTTCAAAGAGTCACAAACAGGCAGTTGCAATACTTGAAAAGAGATCAGAAAAAGAGTTAGATTCAAGTTTACTTAAGGCACAAGACAAAATCTGTATTCAGAACAGCTTATTATATTGCAAAACATAACAGGCCCTTCACAGACCATCCAGAACTTCTTGACTTGCAAAAGTCAAATGGTCTCAACGTTGGCAACGTTGGAGTACTGCACTCCAGTGTCACGTGCAGATATCATACAATTTATTTCAAAAGAAATGAGAGATGCATTAATGGCAAGCATAAAGTCTACAAGGCCAAAACTCACCATTCTCATTGATGAGAGCACTGCTTTGAACAAGAAATCTCACCTGGTTGTGTACCTGAGGTTCTCAGTTAATAATTCTAAGCCAACTACTTTTTTTTTAGACTTGGTGGAACTTGGATCTACTAATGCAGAAGGCATTACTGAGGCTCTTTTGAACTGTTTAATAAGTCATGGCCTTGATGATGCCTTTCTAAATGAGTGTTTGGTTGGGTTTTGCTCTGATGGAGCTTCGGTGATGTTGGGGAGAAAGACTGGAGTCTTTACTAGGCTGAAAAGCAAGTTCCCACATACGATTGGCTGGCACTGTTTAAACCACAGACTGGAGCTGTCTGTTGGGGATGCTGTCAAGCATTGCACTGAAATTAATCATTTTTCAAGTTTTATGGACAAATTATATTGTCTGTACCACCAGTCCCCCAAAAATCTGAGAGAACTGAGCTCTGCAGCCTCAGAAATATGCATTCTGATTAAAAAGATTGGTTGAGTCCTAAGTGTGAGATGGGTGGCCTCATCATATAGAGCAGTGAACGCTGTTTGGACAATGCATGGTGCTCTTTATTCTCATTTGTGCAGGGCTAGTGAAGATACTGAATGCAATTCAAATGACAGATGCATGTTTGAGGGACTTGCTACAAAGCTGTCTTCAGGTGACTTCATAAAAAACATGGGTCTTATGCTTGATGCTCTGGAGGAGCTCAACAATTTGTCTGAAAGTTTGCAGTCAAGGGACATAACATTATCTCATGCTGTGAACATGATTAAGAGGCAAATTGATGTTTTTCTGGCCAGTCAACACAATCCTGGACCACACTACAGACAGGCTGCTGAAGCTGTTGAACATGGAAGCTTCCATGGGGTAACAGTGCAAAATGACTCAAGGCAGAAATCAATCAACCCCCAGAAATTACTGACAGCATGCGCACACGAATGGTGACTGAGAATGAAACATCACTTTTTGACCAAATCAACGTTCTTATGCCAAAAGCATGGCCGTCACCTTTACCAATGTTTTATGGGGAGGAGAACATAAGACAGCTCTGTGACCTTTTTGACATCAGCTTTTCTGATGTCAGACAGAGATACAGAGATTTCAAAGAGCATCCAGAAATTCCTGTGACTGATGGGCTGCTGAAACTGCAACAAGCACTAAAATCACTTGCTGTTAGCAGTGCTGACTGTGAAAGAGGATTCTCTGAAATTATCAATATAATAACGCCACTACGGACACAACTACAAATCAACAAGGTCTCAGCACTGATGTTTTTTTCTTTGGTTGGGCCTCCTTTGGACCAGTGGGATCCAGAAAAATATGTCAAGAAATGGTTGCTTAAAAGAAGGTCAGCTGATCACACAGCCTGTCCACAAAGAAAACAAGTCCACCGGAGCTCACAGTACAAATTAATTTGTTATTTTTCCCCGCTGCACCACTACACCAGATCTTAGGGTTCCCCCACCTGCCAAATCCCACTATGCACTCTTTATTTTATCGTGCTCTTGGTTAAAAATACTCGTCTTTTGGGTAAAGACTTTTTAACCCCACCCGATTAGAGTCTCCACACGGCCACACACGCATTTGAAAAACACCGGCAGAGGAAGTGAAGACCTTGTCTATTGTTGTGCTCTAAGGCAGAGCAACCTGTATCTGATATTGTTATTGGCTCAGACAGTGTTCTGTCATGTTATCATAGCATCATAGCTAGGAGCAAATCTTACTGGCTAGGACTGTGTTCTTCTCATTAGCATATCACAGCATCAGTGCCGCAAGCAACTCTTAATAGCTCACACATTCACAGACAGAAAGAAAATCTGCCGTTTTGTAGAGTGCATCTTTAAAGGGATGATGAACTTTGGTGGTACCTTGGGTTGTGTAGAGTCCTGGCCATGATATAACCCCACAATCGGCTTTTCTGTGTTATCTGTTGGTCTGGAAGAGATGATTGGAGATTGAATGTTTTTTTTTCTCTCTCCATTCACTGCAATTGTATGGCGAAACAGGTCTGACAATTAATCTCACACTTGCCTACAACTATCTAAAATAACAATATTACGGTACTATGCACGTGTGAAATGGGATCACCTACTAAACAAAGTTGTTTTATACTAATTTAAAGACACGTCTGGATCTCACACCACTATCCGCAGCTTACCAAGACCAAAACAGACCCTCTTGTGGTAAAACAGATATTGGCCTGGATGTGAGACACTCTTGTTGACTCCCAGCCAAAAAAGAAGCAGTCTAGTCTGCTTAACGGTATTTTCAGTGAAGAACTAGCCTATATACTGTCTGGTTGTACATCCACATACCAGGAAGTACAGTAGCTCTGGGTTTTTCTTACTGTACTGGCACAAATCACTACATGAATCAAGCAGTGATTATCTCAGTCCGAATAACACTGTGCTGCCACAGCACTTTGGTGTTATTCTGACTAAGATAATCACTGCTTGATTCACGTTGACATTAAAAACTCTTAACTCTGTTAACACTGTGCTGCCACAGCACTTTGGTGTTAACAGTTAAGAGTTTTTAAAGTCAGCGTAGTTTCACTGACTCTAATCATGCAGTTTTAAACTTTAAACTCTAATCATGCAGTTTTAAAACTGCATGACTCTAATCATGCAGTTTTAAACATACCTCTGACGTATGTCAGAGGTATGTTGCTAAAATACTTATATCCCAATGTTACTGGTGTGTCGATAAACTAAAAACCTTGTCAACTTGGCAATTCTTTACAGCATCTCTGCTTCGTTGAATAGCACACAGTGGCTAGTGAGATATAGAGATGTGATGTAACAGCGGGGCCAGAATTCAACTCTGGACGATCCCTGTGCCCCAGCCCACCAAACTGCCGGGACGCCCCGAGCGTCCTCCATTTTACAATGCAGAGTACCTTCAAACTTATGTTTGGTTTAGTTTCCAAACAAACCTCTGACTTGAACACGGCCCGTGAAAATCGATGCATCAAAACCATGTGGTGGCCGATAGCAGACGCTAGGCTGCAGTGGATGGATGAGGGAGATCCGAGGAGGAACTCAGATTTCATTAGTCGGTAAAAAGCCACAACATCCTGTCTCTCTGATAAGCTTGACAAAATTCAGTGGTGTTTGGTAATTCTTAGCAGCAGTCTAGGTTAGGGGCCATGAGAATGTCCTATATACTGTATAGCAAAGTTTTGGACCCACATTTTCAAAATAATTCAAGAGTTCCATGCCAAGATGAGATATGTTTGAAAAAAAAAAAAAAAAAAAAAAGACACCACCTCTTACAAAATAACTGGGATGTAAGTAACACATACTATGTGTTAATTAAGTGATGAGTTAAATGTTTGCTTGCCGAATTTGTTGTTTTTGAGGATAAAAGCAGGTAGCTAAATGTTTATAAAGCAGATTTATAGCATTTTGGAATTAAATCTTTCAGTTTTTCTCATGACCTAAGCTTTGCTAGCTATTGTGAGGGCTAGTAATATTTTCTCAGGAGTGTTTTATTCAGCCTAACTCAATGTAAAGACCAGGGAAGACGCTGGGAAGATGTAATTGCCTCACATTCTTGATGTCTGGCTCTCCAGTACCATTGGAGACCATTTTTCATGTTTCTTGTTAATGTGCTACATAAACTAAAACCATTTTCATCTTCCCATGACCCACTTTTAGGTCCCAACCCTACCTTTGACAAACACCACTCTAAGGATTCCATGTATGTATAATGTAAGTATAATGTAGGGATTGCATGGGAAGGAGAACATTGTGAAATGCCTCTGATTGACAGCATAAGAATGTAACACTGAAAGCACACAGAGAGCGTGTGGTAAACTCTTTGAGCTGCCACAGTGACGGTTTGGGGAAAAAAAAGCCTGCATTTTATTTTGAATGACACATGCCAAGTTCAGACACGCAACAGAAATGGTCGACAAAGAAACTAAAGAAAATACGCTCCATCTGCTTTCCACACAAGGGCTTCATGGTCCATCCGTGCTATTCAGTCATAGGGGAACTACTGAGATAATCTGGAACAGGGCTGTGTTCAATTCCTATTCAACCAAATCAGAAGCATAATTTTTTTCCATAATTAAAATATTGAAATAAAAGGCTGTTATGGCTAATTTATTAAGGAATAACTCAGAATTAATGCTCTGTTTTAGCAAATCAATTGCAGTCTCTACATTTTGAATGAAAGTGATTTGCCCCCAAACTTGGTCAGTCAAGAATTTACCAAAAGTTTAGAGATTGTAAAGTACAATCTGCCATGTAAAGTATATGGTAAACCTCTCATAGTGCCTCTCTACACAGAGAAGATGTGATTCAAACACTCAGTAATCCTCCACCTCCCCTGGAGTTTGATAAGAGCAGAGAGTCGTCTGTCAACATGGATCTGTTTGGTTTGGACTGTTGTCGGCATTCACAGTGCTGCAGGTTGCTCCCTGAGTCACAGTTAAGTACCACAGTTCTGCTTTTATCTGAAGACTAAATATACACACAGACACACACACACATACACACACACACGCATACACATACAAACCCTATCTGGGTGAGACTCATGGGAGAGGAATTCATAATTGCTTACTCCTCATACACAAACTATACACAACATCATTGATTCATTTTATTATTATAGTTAATGATGAATAAAGATCCCAGATTCTCTTAATCTTCATCTGTTGTTTATTAAGAAGTTAAGGAAAGGGTTCATTCCAAAACGTTCCAATCCAATTTGGAACAAAAATCAATCAGAATGCTGATTGCCTGATATTTCAGAAATACTGAAATGAAATACACAGTAGGTGGTAGGTGGGCCTTGTTTGTGACGGGACAGGGGCAAGCGCCCGCACACACACACAATCATTAATTAGGGTTAGGATAATTTTGGGGGTTTTTTTCCGATTGTACTTTTAAGGGTCTGGAAAGCGAGTTTTGAAAGCCAGAAATCTCAGCACCTGGTGAAGTAATCATTGAGTCATTGGTATTGATCAACAACCCTATCAACCTCCCGCAGATATATTATGATCATTTTGCGCTATGGGCCAATAAATCCTTATTTATATCCTAACAATAAATAAAATGTAGCGGTTATAAAACAACAACAGAGAGGAAAATGAAATAAAACCAGATAATTTAATTCAGCATAAAACATGCAGGTCAGATTATGAACAGGCCATTTTGAGAAGTGAAGTGTTGAGAGTTGATTTAGCCGGTCCTAGCCTCCTCAGACAGGCCATTCCTGAGCCTAGGGGCCCCGACAGCAAAATCCCGGTCACCTTTGTTTTTTAACCTTGACTTAGGAACTACCAAGAGAGTCCTGCCTGAGGATCCGAGGCTGCACTCTGGCTCATCAGGGGTTAAAAGGTCAGAGATGGAACTAGGGGGGAAAGCCCTTGACAAGACTAATAAGTTTTCAATAACATCTTGAGCTCAACTCTAGGCTACAACTGACAGCAACCAATGTATGGATACCAAGATGGGAATAATGTGGTCTCTTCTCTTAAGCACATTTTATGCTTTAATGAAAAAAGCGTCTCTGCACGCAAACAGACGCTATTTGACGCGTATTTGGGGTTGAAAAGGGTCTCCGTGTAGGTGTTGCATACCTGCTCGCACTCTGATTGGCTGATCATAGAGGCGATCATGACGGCATCCAACTCTTCAAGCTCCAACTGCTCCAACACATCCCATTCCTCCAGCTGTGTTGCTATAGTTGTGTCCATGTTTGTTTTTACCGGTGATTGTCATCACATCTGGTTCCTGTTCCTCTCTTCTTCTGTTTAATCTTGGTGCGATATGATTTTTTTTTTAAACACTGCCACCCAGTGTATGGGATTTCAACAACATGCTACGCGCACATCAACACATGCTTTACATTATGTTTAGGTTACGTTCGACTATATAATGCGCTTTAGTCCTGGTGGGCAAAAGGCTTGTTGGTTAAAGCAAGGTGTTAAATAATGTGTCAGAGTAATCAAGATGAGAAGATAAATGCATGTATGATTGTCGTAAGAGGCGAGACTGTAATATGAATATTACTCCAATCTCCTAAGTCAACTGATAATGGTATGAATAGGCATTACTGGAGTGCAGGCCTTGAGGTCAAGTTGCATTGTGCTTGGTTCTTCTGTCAGTCTCTCTCAAGTCGGCCATCAGACCAAAACATGATGAGCATAAATATTTATATTGTGAATGGGAAGAGCATACATATTCATTTGTGAGTTTACATGTCATAGATTCCGACACGCACGGTCCAAACAAAACCACAAACTCTCCAAAAGCATGATCATTTCACAGGGAGAGGGAGACAGAAAGAGACACTGAATGAGAGAGGGAGAGCAAAAGCAAGAGAAAGCAAAAGAGAGATAGAGAGAGAGCTGTCTCCACATGCATGGCCTAACTCATTTACTCTGAGTGACAGCTCTGACATCACTGGTCAGGAGGAACTAGGTGTGAACTGGGAGGAGCTGAAACATCCAGACAGTTCAGATGTTGTGGAAGGGAGAGAACAAGTAGGGCAGACATACATGGAGGAGAGGAGAGGAGAGGAATCCCATGTCCACAATAACAATTTCATTTAGTTTGTATTGAGTCTTCAAAACTTAATTTTCTTAAAATAAGTGCAAAAATCTGCCAGGGAGAGTGAGAAAATTTCATTTGTTTCCAATGCTAATAAACGTGTTTCAAGAATTTTCTTGAATTAAGTGTCATTTTCCAGAGGAATTAGGATTTATTTTTTATTTTTTTTAAGACTTAATATGAGACCAAATTACTTGCTAAGATGGACATTTTTTGCAGCTTGGCATTGCAACAGTTATGGCAAACAGTGTGGAACCTAACAGACTGGCTGTGTGTTACTAAATAGTGAATACTGAAATAATTAAATGTCCATTGTTGCTTATTGTCAATGTACTCGTGGGGAGAGGGACACCACACTGACACAGAACTAAGCTGTTTTTATGGTTTATCTAACATACATTCACTGACTGTGGGCATTGATGTTGAAGCCTATTTCTCTCTCTCTCTCTCTCTCTCTCTCTCTCTCTCTCTCTCTCTCTCTCTCTCTCCCCTTCTCTCTCACTCTGTCTTTTTCTATTGCTCTGCCTGCTGCTCTCTCTACCCATCTGGTCTCTCTCTTTATCTCTGGCCTCTTTCTATACTAACCTCTTCTCTCTCTGACAGCTTTCTACTTTTCTCCTTCTGGTTCTCTATTTACCCAACTCTTTCTTTCTCTTTCTGTTTGTCTTTAACTATCTCTACTCTAATCTCTCATCTCTCTCTCTCTCTCTCTCTCTCTCTCTCTCTCTCTCTCTCTCCCTCTCCCTCTCCCTATCCCTCTCTCTCTCTCTCTCTCTACCCTACTCTGGTTCTGTTTAGTAGACTGTTTCTCTGTTTCCGCTATTTGTTCATTAGTTAAAGCTTTTAGATTTATGTTGGGTGTCACCAACAAACACACACATCTGGACCTCTGTAGCAACCCAAGTGCACACACACACACACACACACACACACACACACACACACGTGCAGAGACACACATTCACAAGTACACCTTCACAAGTGCACAGATGCATGCACATACACACACACACACAGGCATAAAAACATGCACATACACTGATGTACATGCCGTCACATCCACTCATATGCACATGCACACACACACACACACACACACGGCAGAACTTTGCCAACACACACACGCACACACACACACACACACACATCTTCATTTATTACCATGACAATGATCAACAACATTCCCACCCTCTGTTCTCTCTAAACCCCCTGAAGTCACCACACACACACACACACACACACACACACACAAACCCCTCTCTTCTCTCTCCAAACATTGTTGGGTCATTGCACTCTCTGCGGACGTTTGTGATTCCCATTTACGTACGTGAAATGTATTGCGTTTTTGTTTTTCCGTGTGTCTGTGTACCAAGATACCCTCCCAGACTTTCAAGACAGAGTGTATAGCCTTGAAACATAGACCAGAATGCTCTCAGGATGCAGTTCCAAGACCCTGAACTAGAAAAATGTAGGTCATGCCACGCTTTTCACAGAGCATTCATGATGAGTTACTGGGCTTGAGGTGTGAATGCGAGGCGTTACACTCCTCTGACTGCCTCTGTGCTGCTGTCTGTAACCTCTGCTGTGTTCCAGGTCAGCAGTACTGCAGTCAGTCAGCGGACAGCGGGGCAAAATGTCAGACAGAACCCTTTACTTCCGAGGTCATGAGCTACATCACTTATGTTCATTACCTCCCACTACGGAAATTCAACCATGATGAATCACTAGTAGTTCATGAAGAAAGATTACCCACTTAGTCACATGGCTTACTGTAAAAAGAATCACATTATCGTTGATGTTTTGAGTTAATTTGGTGAATTAAAGTTGGATTAAGGTTCTTTTGGATGTCTTGTAGCCATACCGACCAATACATTTTCATTATCAGCACTTGAAAAGTTATTACATGGTCGTTTTTAGAGTTTATCTGGTTAACTAAGTATCCCTGCTTGTTGAAATACTCCCATTACACTATATAATGGGTTATTTTTGAACAAGCTTAAGAAGAGGAAAGCCCTGATTAGATTATTAGACAAAATGGCTGCTATTCCTGTTTGGTCAAAGGTCATAGATAATGATGTTGCGGTTGATGGACTATTTACTCTCTAACGCCCACAAACCTACACACGTACACACACATACAAATTGAATAAACACACATTCACCAACACACTCTCAGAAACACACACACTCACAAACTTCATCATAGTATTTGGGAGCTGTGTTTCACACTGTATCTAGTTGACCATTTTGTTATTGCCATTACCTTTAATTATAAAGGGGGGACATTGCCAGTGTGGTTCAATCACCTGCATGAACTTACAAACCAACACAGTGGCAGTGGATTCACCAGCTAGTTTTATTTCTTAGCAGCCATAGTAGTTTCTGCATAGCATTGAATAGAATAGAATAGAATAGAATAGAATCAAACCTACCTGCCAAATACCACCAGTCACATGTATACAAATAGAAAGTTTCTGTTACATTGGCATGTATTTAGGGCTGAAAAAACTATAGAAAAAATAAAAGTTTTTTCTTCAACAGAATCCTCCTTTTATATATTTTAGACTGTGATAGTGGGCAAGGATTCTTGGATATGAATCAATGTCTTGTATATGTCCTAGGAAGCTGGCTGCCTTACAGTCTGCCTTAAGGATGTCTGTCGTTCAGGAAGAACTGGGCCTGATTGCTGTGTAAAATACACAAACCGGTGTGGACTTTCATAACAACCCACTGTCTTCATTTCAATCAACGGTTAAGTACTCAGGTTAACGTTTCATGCCTAAAAGTGATGGACACCTTTGTCCTCATCTATCTTCCCATTTCTAACTCTGCCTTTCTTTCTCTTCATTTCTCCCTGCATGATATAGCCTGTGCAGCACCCCCCCCCCCCCCCTCTCAGCCTCTGTTTCTCATCCTTTTCGGTGTTTTCCTGATGGTTTGGACCCTGCACTGCCATAACAAACACTTTGTTGTCACGGTTACATCACTCAAGAGTCCCAGGAACACATGGTAGTCCATCACTTCTCAGAAGAAGGACCTCTCTGTGTCCCTGGGTTGGAGCTGTTGCTTAACGCTATATTATTCTTAAAACTCACCTCAGTTTGGGGGACATACATTTTAAGTGTAATATTAAGTTCAATAGTTAAAAAAAAAAAGTTCAATAGTTTAGATTTGGGGTTTTTTTGTTTGTTTTTTTGTGTGAGAGGGGATTTGAAGTTAATCATGGCTTTGTTATGTTAATCTTTTCAGCTGTCACAGATACCACAAATGCCTTTATTCATGAGCAGGAAGCTTAATGTTTTTTTTCTGTTACGTCAAGCTGTCTCTCGTATGATTTTCCCACATGAGCTCACCTACTTTCTGCTCCCTGACACCACCTGACCAAGGCTGACGTCTGGTTAACCTAACATATGTCAAGTGTGAAGGCACTCTTGGTGTGTGTGTGTAAAAGAGAGAGAGAGAGAGATAAAGAAAGCAAAAGACAGAGCGAATAGAGACACCCCTACCCAAACAAAAAAAGCTTTTGCCTATTGAAACTTCTTAGTGCTCGTAAAATAATGGTAATCTATATTCATCACTTTGCTTGTATTCCGCGGGTGTGTGTGTGTGTGTCTGTGTGTGTGTGTGTGTGTGTGTGTGTGCATGCCTGTGTGTGATCATGTTGGAGGGAGTCTGCTGAGGTGAGGGACTGGGGTGTGGCGGGGTTAAGAGGTTAAAGGCAGTCTCACATTCTATAGAGGGCAGAGTCCCTGATCTTCTCCTGGAGACGAGAAAAACACAGAATAACGCAGTTTGCCAGCTTTGGCTAGCTTCCCATCATGCATCGTCTTCCAAAGACACTCCAACCTGTATGAGTTGGATGTGAGTCTGCGAACAATGTCATGTCCATAGTCTTTGCTAATTGAGATATCACTAAACTTGACTGCTGTTACATGGCTGTTACATAGACAACATTCTTCTCCATAGCTTTTTCTGTAAGTGTGCAAAGACTTCCCCACTAGGCTGTTTGTTGATCTGCAACCCATATATACTGTGTGTATATATATACTATATACAGTATATACAGTACATACTATATATATACTATACATACTATATATATATAATATATGGAAAATTCTATTTATACTGAGGAGACAATGCAATTTACATCTTTATTCTTTGCAGCTCTGTATCTAAGTTTTACAGGCTTGGCAGTGTAGCAGTTTAGTTTAACAGGCTAGTGTTTGTATTGATGACTGGTAGTTCCTGCCCTTTGGAAAGCAGTAGATTTGTGGTTGTGTAAATCCAGCATGTGTGAATAGACATCAGAATAATGTGCCCATATTCTGAGCTCCTCAATGTCAGAGTTCACACTTACATTCATCCTGGAAGGGATATCCTGATGTGAATTTTGAATTTTAGTGTTTGTGTTCGTTACCACGCATTCACCACTTCATGGGGAAAATGTTTCTGCTTTGGTATTTCAATTAATGTAGTTCCTCACTACAACCAAAAGGTATCACTGGCTGCATTGGTATCCGTGAATTTCAGTGGATGCAAACAGGCCATTTTTTCACTAAATGGTAAAGAAAAACAGCTATGACTAGATAATCAAAATGTTAAGATATCCCTTTCACTTCTGAAGTTAAAAGTTCCCACTGATTCTTTATTCTGCACTTCACAATGAAGAAACAGGCTGGAATAACAGAGAAATACTGGAGCCTCCCATTTCTCACCCGCGCTCACTCTCATATAGCCTCAGGCTCTCAAGCCTAATTTGGTCATTAAAGGAAAACTCACCTCCTCACATGCGGTGGGGTATTATGTCTGTTGGGGTTTCTGAGTAGTTTATATAACCTTGTGTCACATTCCTCCTACTGATTACAGCATTACGTAGCAGCACCTCCACTCACTGTTTTTGTACAGTGAAGGTTAACTTCTCATGCCGTGTGTGTGTGTGTGTGTGTGTGTGTGTGTGTGTGCTGATTGATACCTAAGGCTTGCTCTCCGTTATGTGTGGGTAGTATCAAGGCAACCTAAATAACATTACAGTTCCATGTTTCATTCAAAGGCACATCGCATGTCAAAACACTTGAGATGTGTTTGGCTCAGAAAGAGTGATAGGTCAATTTGGTGAAGACCTCAGTTTGACGCTGAAGTGCTTGCACTCTCACTGTGGTTTTAAAACTGGTATTATGGCAACTGTTGTGGAAAATGGTAGTAATTTTAGCTTCTGTAACACCAAAGGCAGAGAAGTAACCTATCAGACTTTTCCTCATAAAAGGCATAGCATTGTGATGGGTGCCACTTCAAATACAGTTATTGATTTCCCAAGTTTAACTTTGGGCCATGACACATGGGCAACATTTTAAAACAATGTAAATAGGCCGTTTTCCTACAGTTATCTCAAACCTTATTTTTTAATCATACTTTTGTTCCTTATAGCTGACTGTGTTTCAGTATCTGCATTGATTTTGTTTCCAATCTGCATTCCTGCAAAAGGCAATATTGCTCATTTAGTCTAGATTGCCTCACAGTGTTGACCATGCATCACAGCCTTTTGAAACATTGTCACAATTAGATTCAATGGGACAGCGAAAAAGGGAACAGAGTGTGAGAAAACATTTGGTCACCACCCAGGGTTTCCCAGGGGTTCCTCCTCTGAACCCCACACTGTGGAGAGACCTCTCTGACTGAGGCTATCCAGGTTCGCCACACACACACACACACACACACACACACACACACAGCCATGCTCAGATACATACACATGTACACTCACACACATATGCAAAATTGTGCTAATGCATATCCCCAAGTATACATACATACGCAGGAACATTTTGCCCTCTCAAAGATAAATGTACAACACACATGCACGCACACGCCCTTACTCAGGCCAGTGGAAATGATGTAAGTTAAAGCATACAAAACATTCCAACCCCCAGATCTTCTTTCTGGTCAAACCTATAAAATGTGATACAGTCTTTAACACACTCAACTGAAACCATGTTAAACCTAGGTAGTCTAAAGCTGTCTTTCCACTGGGGCTGAAATAAAGACTTTACTGCAGCCGTTGTGGAACAGATTGTATTACTAACCTATTTCAACAACAGAGGTAACACTGCAAGCTACTTAAATCTCATCAAAGGCGCAGCACTCTCATTTCTATCTTTACTCAATGAGGCAAGTTGACTACGAACACAAGCTTAATTTCTGAGTGTTGAATGAGAGTTTAATAAACACCAAGTAGTATTTTCCTAATACAAACATTAAATAGTAAAAGAGTAGCAAAGGGGGCAGTGAAAACTGAACCACTGGAAAGGGTTGACATGAGATATATTAAAGAAAATGGCATTTGCTTAAAACATATCCTGGAATGGCTGGTGAGCTCATGGAAAAGCTGGTTCTCTTACAAAGAGTCTGTAGATCCCAGCTGGTTGTTTGGCTACGGCTTGAGGCTGAATCACAGGATGGCAGCAGCCGACCGAAATGCTTTTGGGGGCAGCAGTAGCCAAATGATTAGCGAAGCAGTCTTGTAACTGGAAAGTTGCCGGTTTGGATTCCCGGACTGGCTGGGAAGGTCTGGGTGGAGCATGAGAGAAAGTGCTCTCCCCTCCCTTTGTTGGGAGGGGAGAGGGGACTGTAAATGCCCATCAGCAAGGCACTGAATCCCCCCCCCCCGCAACTATTTTCCTTAACTGTTGCTGCGGTTAAGAATGTCGTCTTTGTTGACTTGCTTAGGTAAATAAGAGTTGAAACCTTTCCCATGTCTGAATGAAGTATGAAGCCATGTGCCACTAATTTAGGGGTATGAATGTCACCCATGTGAATGACATTCACCAAAGTCAAGGTCACTGCATGCAACTAGACTGTCACTGCTTTTTCATTTTTTTGTAATCGAGTTGGAAGTTCTTGCAGAGTGCTTTACATGCCAAGAAAGTGACATAAATCTAAGGTCCAATAAAACCATTCAAAACCAATTGTATGGTTTCAAAAATACTCAACAGTTTGGCTGTCCTTAACTCCTTAAAAGCTGACTTTGAGGAGATACAAGGTTTCCATGTGACAGAAGTGCTGTGTTTCACCTTACCAACCGATAACTTGGTTAGCGTGTCGGGAGGGAGGCTCACTTGGCTAGTCTTTTGATGTGAGGTGGAGACTGCCCAGGAACAACGACTCTTTTGATATTAGTGTGGGAATACCCATCACATTTTACCTCGGTTCTACGTACGCAACAAAAATGCAACTGTTGTTATTAGATCAAAAACAGGAGGCAAATCCGTGCCGTCTCCTGTCACATTACCGACTGAAGTCAGGTACAGTAAGACACCACATTTATGCATTCTGGTGAAGCTCAAAGGCAAATCATGGTGTTTTTAAAGATGCTCTTTACAGTTTCAATATTGAATTGCTGAATGGTATGATTGAGAAATACACAGCTTGGCTTTTACAGAGTCCGTTCATTGACAGCTGTCAATCATTTTGTGAATGTAAAAAAAAAGAAGGAAAAAAAAGGATTGCTTCCAATACTATTTGGCATTCTGTGGTTGGCTGTGCATTTGTGTACATTTGGATTATGGATTGGGGGTTTGTAACTCACACGACACTAATATATTAACGCTAGCGCTCAATAATTCAATAAACTTAGTACCAGGCATCACTAGTCATGTTTAAAATCAGATTATCTCTTTAATCAGAGGTCGTTTGAAGCCTTAAAGTAAAATGGAAATCTAATAAGCTTCCCTGTGATGTCTAAAAGTAGCACGCCACAAAATCTATCAATAATTCAAAAAAGGTTGGCAACAATGCATCCTTGTGGTTCTGTCAGCTAAGATGCATTATAAGTAGTCTTGACAGTTTGGTTTGAGTTGCTTCGTGACCTGTTTTCCCCAACTTGCTCCCATCTTTCCTTCACTCCCCACTGTATTCTTTCCAGCAGAAAAAACAATACTCCCAAACTGCAGGAGATGAATGAAAGACATCAGGAGGTAATGATGGGAAACCAATGGGGATTTTTAATTTAACACTAGACTTAATCCACCTGTTAAACCCTCAAATCCTTCCATGCAGCCTAGGGTTGAAATCCCATTTTGGTCACATGCAGGAGGAGGATAGCCTGTTCATTAAATCTGAGGTTAAATACCAGGTAAGACAGTTTGGTATATGGTTAATCAAATAATCCAAAAAGCAAGAAAGCAAAGAGTTTCAAACCCTATTCTAGTCACACACATGGAAGACATGCACGGTCAAAATTTAAGAAACACTGACCAGGCTTGTCCAGGCAGTGTCCACAAATCCAGACTGTGCTGTCCAAGATTATAGGAATAACACTTGAATTAACATTTTAGAGATTTCCCATTTAATGCCAAAAAAGCCTGTTGGGGTTAGCTTAGCAACAATATCTGACGTGATAGACTGTCAGAGCGTAAACTGTGTAGAGAGGTCAGTGTAAATATTAGTGACAAAAGGAGAAAAAGTGTCTGTCTTATCTCTTCCTGGGAAGGCCTTTTGTTTCTAAGCGGATATGAAGTATTTATTAGCTCTTCTTCATCTTTTCATATGCGGAAGTCTTCTGTTTTTGAACTTAGACAAATGGATGAGAAGTGTTTACTGGGTTCTTATCATTTATCATCAGAACTTGGAAGTGTGTTTTGGTAGTTTTGAAGACAAATTGCGAGGAGTGTTTACCACCCGGCATAATGTGTGGCCCTGACCCACTGACACAGAGGAGAGGAGGAGAGGAGAGGACAGATGAGGAGAGAATGAATGAAACACGAAAAGCTGTTTGAAGGCAAAGCAGGCAGTGTTTAAAAACAGCAAATAATCTTTTATTTCCCAGGCAAGGCCACACAATATCAGTATTATTTAGTCTAACTGTAACTTTCCAATTCACATGATGTGTTTCAGACAGTTCACCATTTAGACATGCCAGGTTTTTGCCAAATGAACACTTTTTTCTTCATAGTTGATTTTGTTGCATTTTTGTATTTGGTTTATTTAGGTTCACAATGCCTAAATACTAGCAAACCAGGGGCTTGTAAACAAAAGTCACATGCACTCACAAGTAGCATGTTTATTGGACTGAGTTTTGGTGAAATGTCATCTCGCAAGGTTAGAGATTTTGGTGGCGCAGGAACCTGTAATTGTTTTTCTGTAACTGTAGCTAGGCATGATGGACCTGTCTGTGATCTTTGCTACCATCTCAGCATTCATACCAGGTGAGAACACATGAAGAAACAGCTGAATATCATCAGTGAAGACTGAACAGCATCAGTCAAGACTGCGGTTTTCCCTCCATTCATTTTGTGATGCGAGGCTTTCCAAGCATGAGTAACTGCTGGCTATCAAATGTCAACTTCCATCTCCTTGGACTCACAAAACTGAGCCCGTTATGAAGTTGTGTCATGTAGTTGGCAGAATTTCATTTTCTCTCCTAACAAACCGCACCACAGTTCGCTTAGAAGAGGACCGAGAACTGAAGTTTCAGGCGTCTCAGTGAGGTTATTTGAATGTCTTCACCCGCTTAAATGAACCAAACTAAGGCAATAAACGCTCCAGAGTTTGAACCGCTCCAAACATGCATGGTTTGAACACGCTCTTGGTCAACACTCTCTTTGGTTCTGACATTCACCCTTTCACATCAGTAGGCTTCAGTATATTGAAAATGCTAGGATTTCTCAGGATTTGATTGGGTACATATTTGAAAAATACCTATGAAAACAATAGAGTGGAAAAACTACCCATAACACTTTGTGACACCAGTGACTGTTAGTCACTTGAAACATTACACTAGACATGTATCAGTATTTGGACCTCAATGTGATTGAAATCTTGCAGTGTACCATACACTACAAGATTTCCTCATGTAATAACATATATACTACATTATTTTGTTTTACTGTCTTCCCTACTTGTGAAAATGTTCAAATCAGGGTGCTGCCTGTCTGTCAGCCGATGTCAGACAACACCTTAATGGCAACAGGTATCCCGCTAATCTACCCTTGGAGGGGTAATGCAGGGGCACGTACACACACACACACACACACACACACACCTTCTACATATTTTCTCTTTCCCTATCTCTCATATATTTCTCATACACATTCATACACAAATTCACTCTCTCTCTCTATTACTGCTTCTCTTTCTCTCGCACACCCAAAAACACGCTCAGTGGCAGGCAGGTCAGTTGAGGCCCTGATAGTCATATGATCGGGATAATCAGTTAACACACAGGACCAATTGCCCTCAAACATCCTGTGCGTGTGTGTGTGTTTGTGTGTGTGTGTTTGAACATGTGTGTGAACATGTGCGTGAGCGTGTGTATATATATGTGTTTGCGCATGTGCATACCTATGTGTGTGTTTCCAGTATGTGTATGTGCACGTGTTTCTGTGTGTACCAGCTTTAAGTCGACTTGCAAAGTTTTGCCATTCCTCACAATGGAACAAGCTCATTTTAGGGTTAGGGTTGAGTTAGGGTCTATATTTGTCACTTTGTATGTCTCTGTATGTTTCTATCTGTGGCTGTGTGTGTTTCCACTGCTTCAAAAGGCCTTTTGTGGCCCCTGAGGCCCTCATAGACACCATGCGGGTGTTTACTTTGAGCAGACACACACTGTCAACATTTGAGTCAGGAGCCCAAACATCTCAAACCATAAACCCTGGATGCCCACTAAGGGTCTGCATCCACCACACACTTCTGTTGTAGCTCGCAGCACTCAACATCTGCTGGAGGGATGTGCTGGTCTTCTCCTGCTGCTGCTGGGAGACATGAAAACCCTTTTGATGCTCATCGCTTTTTTAAAGGCAAAAGCTTCTGATTTTCAAAGCCTGGTGCTTTGAGCACAAAAACCATGCTCAGCACCATAACTCAGTAAGCACACACACACACACACACACACACACACACACACACACCTCCTAACTACTTAGCTAAGGAGTAATAGCACCACTGTTTTAATAGGCCCTGGTCTAGACAGGGTTTAACCTTTACTGTGTCAAATACTTAGAGGTCCTGAAAGAATTATCTTGACAGTTTTTTAGTCAGAGAATTTTCAGTGAGCAGAATGCTAACAAACTGTTCATGAGCTAGCTGAAGGACAAATGCTATTTTTTTTTTAGTGCATGATGATGGACAATAACAAGATGTGGAGATTCCCTGCGCCGCTTCAGTGCACTGCCATGAAAATGTAAAATGTCACTCTTGCAGGTATCACACAGACAGGAGTGGAGGAGCTGCCTAAAGCAGGCAATCTGGTTGATCAATTTAAAAAACTATACAGCCCGGCATGCTGCCCATAATACTACATGGATCAAATATAAATCTTACTTTATTGGTCTTCTTTCATGCTCAATCTCTGTCGATACCTCTGCCTGATGACCTTAAGCTAGCCTGTGTAGCTTCACTTCTATCAAACACACCAGGAAAATATTACCACATAGATGGATGTTCTTGTTATCAAAAAATTAACTTGAGGAAGAAAAGTTTCTTGACTTTTGTAAAGGGTCTTAGTCTCTTTAAATTTGATGGAATTTCAAACAACATGATATTCGGACCAACTACGGTCATTCTTTGTAGGGTTAATTTCTGAGTAGTCATACAAGATGTATGAACATGTTCTTAATTGATTTCGCCTGGTTAAATAAAGGTTAAATAAATAAAAAGATGTATGAATTGGGCCAATCATGTGCTTGTCCAATCACTAGTAATTGGACATAGTTCAATAACAGAATGACCACTACTCCATGTCAGCAGGGCTAGAGCAGTAGTGAATGGCAAGTGTGAAGTGGCCAGTCCTCAATGAGCAATGAACAATGAGCATTGTGTTCATTGGAGGAAGGCAAACAAGATAGGCAAAAATTGGCCAAACACATGGGGTCAATGTGTAAGGCAAACCTCTTCTTTCTCAAGTATAAATCCATCATAACTTTAAACAAACCCTTTTGTTGCTCAGTCAGTAGTTCAATGCTCCAGATGCTCTCACTCACTGTTTTTTTCCTCAGCAGAGGCCCTGTGAATGGTGTGTGTTGTAGGCCGGTCAGGCACACAGTCTACACACACACACACACACACACACACACACACACACACACACACACACACACACACACACCAGGACTGGGCCACTAACCTCTTTCACCTGGAGGGTGAGCAGTAACAGGGCATGTTGTCTGTCTGGCTGTCTGGATGGATGGATGAATGGATGGCTGGCTGCATGTCTGACTGGCTATGTGTCAGCCTGCCTCTGCCTCTCTCTCACTGCCTCTCTCACTTACACTATCCTATCCTACTTAGAAGAATTGCATTAGTAATACTTTCAATGGAGAGATTTACGGTTATGTAGTCTAAGTGCCACCCCACCTTTTAAAACTGTCTGTGGTAAACACTGGTGAGGGCAGTGAGGTTCAGTTGAGGTTCAGTTTTTACTGCCCCAACTGGGGTTACACACCTAATTTCAACAGTGTTTCCTTACTAGCCTTTTAGTCAAGTTTTTTTTTCAGTTTAATTTCCCCACATTTACAAAAAATGAATTGTTTCCCTTTTGTTGCTTGTTCACCAAGTATAACAGATTTTTTTTTCCAAGTTGGAAAGGGTCAGCCTGAAGCTCCAGTCAGCCTGCCGTGCAACAGAAATCAAAAGGACAAGTCATGAGAGGCTCATTAAAAATGTTTAGTCTGATGTGTGGGAAGACATGACTGGGTGAAACAGTCTGCTCCAATCACAGTCAAATTATATGAAGTGGTAACTTGACAGATGAATACCCAACGGTTGGCCAGTGGCAGACCTCGCCACTGAAATGTAAATGTTTTCAGTCCATGAAGCAATTATCTTTTACAGCATTTCTGTTCTGTTTTGTTTTTTTTCTAGATATGAAACTGTAGAGCATGATAGGAGAGATGGGAGAAAGAGAGAGAGATGGGAATAACTATGGCAAAGCTCATAGGTTGGATTCAAACCCATGACATCACATGTGTAAGGCATACACTTAAACCCATTGAGCCACAATGATGCCCATAATCTGCATTATTAACCTGTTTTAACGCTAGAATTACCATCACAGAAAACCTGACTCCCCTACAAGACAAGACAATTGAAGACAACTTGGAAGAACAACTATCTTTTTTGTCTTTTATAATCTGTTGTACTAGCACAAGTGTTCCTAAAAACTGTACATTGAGCGTCCGAGTACCTAGGGTCCATGTAAACCTATTCCATATATATTGGGCCACTTAAATGGGTTAAAATGTACTTTTATATTGCCGAGCTGCAGATTTTGATGACTCTTTATGAATTTGGCCCACAGTGTAGAGAGAGAGAGGGGATAAAAGACAACTCAAACTCACAACATGTTATATATTTTTGCCCGCTGTTCTACAGCTACAGGCATCATTGAGTAGTTTATGTTGAAACAATTCATAGGCACCCGATTTTCACCTTTCGAATGTTTATTTATGGAATGCAGGACATTATCGAATACCTTACTGAATACTCAACCTGCATGAAACAGACAAAACTCCCCTGCACAGGCATCTACATAGGGTCCGTGGTAATGCATATATACAATGAAGACAGAGTATATGTTGCACCTGTGTTGTATGGAAAAGTTTTGACAGGCTTTTTTTCCCCTTTGTGCGCTAAATGGGCCGTGGTATGATGTAGTGTTCCCTTGGTAGTAAAGTTGGTTGTTCAGTTAAGTCTAACATTAGGTAATTGGCCAATTCAACACCGAGACCAATACAATATACCACTCAGGAACATGGGACGTCCCACAGGTAAGGTTAAAAGTTATGGAATTAAGGTTATAGAAATTTCATTCTTACAAACTGGTAAGTGAACCCTGATCGCCGGCATTGAAGGCAAACACAGCCGCCCATCCACCACCCTGATGCATGTGCTACTTCAGTGTGAGACTACTTCCTGTTTATAGTCGTGCCTATTTCACATAAAAAAATTAAAATTTCACATAATCGTTTCGTGCTGGGAACACAGAATTTTAACACTTTATGTGCCACCAAAACAAATACTCAACTGATTAGCATTATACCAACAAAAATCAGCGACTGCTTACTGTAACGTTAGCAATAGACCTACAGTATGTTACCATTTTTAACCTTTACCTTACAAAATGTAGCAAAACACACAAGTTTCCCTTGAGGCTTGAGCTTCATTTAACCTCAGGATTTCTCTTCAGAGAGGCGAGCAGCAGACGAGTAGAGGAGCCATGTCAGGCAGGGAGGAGATGCAGGATTTTGACAGGCAAGGATGATGTATTTTAGTGACTTTATATTGGCCCTGTAGTCCATGTTTTTCCATATATAAAAAAATATTAAAAACGGCAAATATGTGTGATATGTGTTTTTCATCAGACGGCAATGGTATGCTAATGACAAACATATAAAACATACCATACATCCACAACAAAGCTTTCCCAAAGCACTGATCTGTATTGGGTTCACACATCTATGTTCCACAGCACAACATGAACAGCTTTCTGCTTTGATCATCAAACGCATTGTTTACCTGCGGCATCTAGCATGGCATCCGCTCTGTGCCCTTATCACAACCAAATGGAGTGAAACCATAGGGTGACCTCATGCTAAGATCTGGCCCATATTCCCGCTTTGGTTTACATCCAAACTTCCTGTCTTCTCGGTAGTGAACGCAACTCAGAGACCAGGAGGGGGGAGGAGGGGGAGGTGGAGTTTGTGTTGGTGTGTGTTGGTGCGTGTTGGAGGGTGGTTCTCATGTCTAGACAGCCATGAGAAAATTAGATCTGTGGCTCTCAGAGGTAAAATTCTGATCATTTTGCTGCTACAGACCATATGGATAGATTACATGGGTTCTACAGAGAGAGGGAGGGAGAGATGGAAAGAGAGAGTATATGGATAGATGGCTTATGGGTTATGGCATATGGATTGTATAGAGAGAGACTAAGATAAAGAATAAAAGAGAGAGAGGCGGAGGGACAGACTATATGGATAGATGGCATACGGGTTTGATTCCCATCTCCAATGAATGATAACATTGTTTAGTTTCACTACACAGTAAAATGGTTTCCACCCCACTATTCCTCTTGTCAGAGAATGAACCCGGGTGTGTGTGTGTGTGTGTGTGTGTGTGTGAAAGAGAGAGAGAGAGAGAGGAAGGGAGATGAGTGTACTAACGCTGGGAAAACTCAAAAACTCAGCATGTTGTAAAGGCTATTGTGTGCTCAAGTGTCTCCATATGTTTTTGGCTACTTAGAAGATCTGACCAACATCAACACATATTACAGATATCTTATGCCTTATGCCACAGACAAGAAAGTGTGTGTGTACATGTGTACACATGTGTATCTTCTCTTTGTACTTCTAGAAAGTAGAGGGATATCCCCCACAGTGAGGACATTTGTTTCAGAGTTCTCACTTTGAAAGGGGGTTATTTTAAGGTAAGAGTTTAGGTTTAGAGTGAGGAGTAAGGCTAGGTTGAGATCATGGCAAGGTGTTAACGAGGCAGTACAACAAAGCTGAACTTGCCTGAAATAGAAACGCAGTCAAACATGGTGCTGCATAAAAATTTGTGTCACTGTGGCTTTGTTTTGTTTGTTTATTTACACTCCATGATAGCGAGGACACATGAAGATTAAAGAAGCAACCAGAACCTAGGGAAACCGGAAATAGCGGTGACCAAAGCTCAGAGAACAACAATGGCTATGGTGCAAGAGCAACTGAGGGAATATGAGAATTTAGAAGCTGTTTTATGATATCTTGCACTAAAACAAAAAAAAAAAAAGGAGAAAAAGGAGACGGTATGTTCGTCTGCTAAATCAAACCAGGAGACAAGTTTAGCAGAGTATAGCATGAGCTGTTAGCACAGACATGTAAACAAAGGCAATGAACCGGAAGAGGGAAGGAGAAGCAACACAAGCAAACGTGATGATTTAGACCAATTGCAGGCAGTCATGCAGTGGGGATGGTGTACAAAGAATTTGACTAGTTTGGCCAGTAAGCCTGGCCACACTGCACAGCATGAAGCCAATGCCGGCCTTCGTTTTTTTTATCCACAAATATGTCCTTTTGTCCGTAAGAACCTGACAAAATTTGTTTCCACAGCAAGTATACTGCCCAGTTAGGCATCCAGTAATGACAATTAAAGTTTGGGTTAGGGGTCAAGACTGTCCTCACAAGTATGACGACAAGGGTGTGGGTCTGCGTGCATGCGTGTGTGTGTGTGTGTGTGTGTGTGTGTGTGTGTGTGTGTGTGTGTGTGTGTATGTGTGTGTGTGTGTGTGTGTGTGTGCGCACGCAATCCCAAGCAAGCAAGTAGTGTGCTGTGTGTTTGTAAGGATAATAGCATAGGACACAAAGAGTGGAAAGTTGAAGTCTCTTTGAAGTCTTTCTCAGCTCATAGATCCCACAATATGGTTCCCATCAGTACCAAACCTCCCTCTGTAGGGGGCAGAGAGAGAGAGAGTGTGGAGTGGTAATAGCGGTAGCAGCAGTAATAATAGTAGTACATTCAGTTGCTTTTCCCCTATGAGGTCACGGGGCAGAGTCCTGCATATGAAATACAGGTAAATCAAGAGAGAAAGAAGGCCAGAGGAGCACAGAGAGGAAATAGCATGGAAGAGGGGGGTTAGAGAAATGGAAAGAGGAAGAAGAGAAAGAAATAAAGAAGAAAGACAACAACCAAGCATGCAGCTCCCAGAGGGTATACGGTATATAAAGACCATACCCAGTGGCTGGAAATGATTAAGTGGCTTAGCATTTTATAATATGTAGTGTTTTTTACTCTGGGAAAACTCCGGGAGAAACAGGGTCAGCATAGAGCAAACTATTAGCCTTAATCAGTCCTGATCTACTGGCACTGAGGGTTTTCAGTTTCACATGAGTAACATTCTGCCCGAATGAATTGCCAAGGCACAGTCCTGTTAACAATTGGGTCATGGTATCAATGTCCATGTGGCCCAATAGAGCAGATGTATGTCAATATACATAAGTGGTTTGTGGTTAAATAAATGTCTTTAAGATTGGATTACCCAAATCTATCCAGGCATTAAGATCCCCTCTGTTTCAGTGTTAATGGTAGCTCAAGTAGGATTTAGCACATAACTGCGAGAACAATTGGGATGGCACTTTCTAATGCTAGTAAGAAACACAGAATATTGTTGGATTGTCCCAAGCCATACTCTGTAATTTCATACATCCACTGAGCTGGATGTGGGTGCAATTTCTGATTCACACTTCTTAGTATGATTATAAAATAAAGGTTATTTGGTATAAAAGCATCCACAAACACTCAGAGTCCACAAAGTTTGTCTCCTATTCATTGTGAATGGAGCAGCTCCAGGCTGTACATTTTGATGACATAACAGACTAGAGTCTTGCTTGTTCATGCCAACAAAAATTGATTGTATCGTTGTATGCCAAAGAAATGAGATGCAAACTTGTTGCACTGAGTAGTATTCCCTTTAAGCCTGCCGTCAGGCTAAAACCAAAATGTCAGTAGTTGTGTTGTTTATAGTGGTGCTACTGTGCTGTTCAGTAAGAGCAAGCTGTGTAGCTGGCAGCCAAGCTGACAGTATGTTCGGCAGCTAAGTCTGAGTAGTTTAAGTTAAGGACCCAGATCTGAATTGTATAGACCTAATTCAAGTGTTTGCAAACAACCACCAGCTGTATTTTCAAGTTCCACTTGATCACAAAGACGGTTAAACTCTGCCAGTTGAGAACGCTGCAAAGTTGAGTTTACAATTACTAGAAAGATGTGTTCAGAGTTCTCCAAAGAAAAAGTATTTTTTTGGTTTTGGTTTCTTTATGGTTTATCGTAATAGCTTCAAACAAAAGAAGAGCCAGAACAACCGAGTGGCTTAATCCATTTACCTGATGTTGACTCATTTATCAATCAATATGTACTATACAACACTATACAGATAAGCTAACTGACCAAATAACAAGTTACCATTGGTGTCATTGCCAAAGTAATATGTGTATGGGAAGGCATGGATTTCCTGTCCACTATAACACAAACTGAACTGTCTCCAGTTGACGCTCATTTGCATGGCTCTAGCATATCTGACTTTTCCGTCATAGTTTCCTTAGATTTTGAAGCTGACATGGCTGTCAGTGAAAACTGCAGTTGCGAAACTGTGCAAAGCTTTGGCTATCATCACACAGAGTAACGCATTGTGAGTTGTCATTAACACCAGGTTATAAGTTTCAAGCCTGATTTGAACCTGCAGACTTTTGATTGCCGCTGTGATGCATGAGCTGCTCATGCCACATGAGATATGTGAGAGAGTGTGAGTGGAAATTAAATTAAATAGCCTGTCAATACCTGAAATGACCTTGCACATTTTATAGGCATCTGTCTATAAAGTCAAACTAACTTTATGACATATTTGAGATAAAGTAACTCAAATTGGTCCACAGAGACGTATGGTGTGTAATATTCATCTATCTATCTATCTATCTATCTATCTATCTATCTATCTGTCTATCTGTCCATCTCTCTCTCTCTCAATTCAATTCAAGGTGCTTTATTGGCATGAAATACAAAAGTACATATTGCCAAAGCAAAGTCAATAAATTCAATTAACAGTAATCAAACTTAAATTTACAATTGATATGTCAACAAATATACAACAATTAATTAACAATCGATCAATTTCTCTAAATATGTGACAGTGTCAGTGTGTCTCCTGTCTGAGACAGTGACAGGCTGAGACATATCTGGCTGCAGTAGTGGTGCACTCCTTTTTCTCTCCTAGAAGGTATTGGAGTTTTTCATTTGATGGGAGGTTTTCAAAATCTGTGTATATTGATTTGAATTTGGGGAGGTAGAGATCTCTGATTCCTGCATAGTTTGCACAGTGTAAGAGGAAGTGCAGCTCCATCTCCACCTCTGCCTGTGAGCAGAATGAACACAGCCGCTCCTCTCTGGGTTGCCAGGTCTGCCGGTGTCGGCCTGTTTCTACAGCCAGGCTGTGTTCACTGAGTCTGTATCTTGTCAAGGATTTTCTCCGTTTTTTCTCAGTCACGATGGTCAGGTAATCTGCCATCGTGTGCTCTCTGTTTAGGGCCAAATAAGTTTCCAGTTTGCTTTTGGATTGTGTCAGTTCTCTCCAATATGTTTCATATTTTTCTTTTTGTTTTGTTATAATTTGGTTGGGCCAGATGGACTGAGGTCTGTCCTGAGCTCTGTCCTGAGGCGGACCAGCTGGCAGAGGGGACCCTTCTTACTGCTCAGCTCCTGGCATTTCAGGGCCTTGTAGTGGTAGGAGTTGGGGTTGCTGTTTTTTAAGTGGTTGTAAAATTTGATGGCTCGTTTTTGAATATTAATTATTAATGGGTATTGGCCTAATTCTGCCCTGCATGCAGAGTTTGGGGCGTTTCTTTGTACCCCCAGTATGGACTCGCAGAACTCTACATGCAGGGACTCAATTGGATGCTTCTCCCAGATTTGAAAATTTTGTCTTATTTTGGGTCCCCAAACTTCACTATCATATAGTGCAATTGGTTCAATAACTGATTTGAAGATTTTGAGCCAGGTCCGAATTGGTATATCAAATTGGATTTGTCTTTTAATTGCATAGAAAGCCCTTCTAGCTTTCTCTCTCAGTTCACTCACAGCCTTATTGAAGTTGTCTGTAGGACTAATGACAATTCCTAAGTACTTGTAATGTTGGATGTATTGGATAATATTTCCATCAATTGTGAAGTTCTTTTCCTGAGATTTGGACCTTTTCTGGAAAACCATTACTTTTGTTTTTTGTAAGTTAATTTTCAGAGCCCAGGTCTTACAGAAGTTGCTGAGTATGTTTAGTCTTTCTTGTAATCCTTCCTCTGTGGTTGACAAGAGGACCAGATCATCTGCAAACAGCAGGAATTTGACTTCTGTGTGCAGCAGAGTGGGACCGTGAGCTGTGGATGTTTCTAATTGTTGGGCGAGTTCATTAATATAGATGTTAAATAGAGTCGGGCTGAGGCTGCAGCCCTGTCTCACTCCTCGTTCTTGTGTGAAATACTCAGTTCATCGGTGTCCAATTTTAATAGCACATTGATTGTTTGTATACATGGATTTGATACAGTCGTACGTTTTCCCATCCACACCACATTCTAATAATTTGTATAGGAGACCGTCATACCAAATTGAGTCAAATGCCTTTTGGAAGTCAACAAAGCAAGAATAAATCTTGTTTTTGTTTTGGTGGACGTTGGTGTCAATTAGTGTTGTTAAGGTGTGGATGTGGTCGGTGGTTCGGAAATTAGGCAGAAATCCAATTTGGCTTTGGTTTAATACTTCATGTTCAGACAGAAAATTGACAATTCTTGAATTTAAAATACTGCAATAGAGCTTGCCTAGATTGCTGTTCACACAGATGCCTCTCTCTCTCTCTCTCTCTCTCTCTCTCTCTCTCTCTCTCTCTCTCTCTCTCTCTCTCTCTCTGAAGTGGTGTGCTGTTATTCTTTCCTCTGTAGCTGCTATTGTAGTGACCCAACTCTCTCCCTGATGATTCACTTGCTTCCATCACTAGCATGGAAAACCACCCAGGGGCCTGACTTCATTCATGCTCTAAGTGACACGTGTGCATGTGTATGCACATGTGAGTGTGTGTGTGTGTGTGTGTGTGTGTGTGTGTGTGTGTGTGTGTGTGTGTGTGTATGTGTGTGCGTGCGTGTGTGTGTGTGTGTGTTGTTATGGGATCTAGGGAGACCCAGCTTATGTAGTTTCTGACCCTCGTTGACATGTCAGACTGAACGATGCAAGGTAGGATTAAATTCATCAAGAGGAGCAGTGGGGAGGATGAGAAGAGGCCAGCAATTGATTTTGTGTGTGTGTGTGTGTGTGTGTGTGTGTGTGTGTGCATGCTTGCGTGTGTGTGTGTTTCTTGATTGTGACGAAAACCAGAGGAGAATAGTGTGTGTGCACATAATGACTGCATGTTTGAGTTGAATTGGTGCAAGTTCGTCTGTGTGTATTCATACATATGTGCATGAGTTTTGACCCATCTTTGTTTTAAAGATTACATGAGGAAATCACACTGACAATTGCCAATATTTATAAACAAAGAGCAAACGTCATGTGGTATATTTCCCCGTATACAGTACTTATTGTTTAAATGTGTTTTGGAAATGGCATTGATTCTCACAACTTGGCCAGCACTGATTTTGACACCGACAGATGTACAATACCAGATTCTCAAGTCTACAAACCACTTTAAAGGGACAGTCAGACATTTTCTTCCGAAGGAAATGAAAATAAATGAAAATATGTACCATTATAATACATTTTCTTTTTGCTTCATACTAAATAACACATGTTCTATCTGTTCTTGGTAAGGACTGTTTGTGTGTGTAAATGTAGAAATCTATAAGTAATACAATGTGCTTATTGTGCTGCAAAAATTGGCAAATCATATTTGGCTCTCCTAGGTTTGGCTTAGTGCCAAACCAAGCAAGTGTCAATTAAAACTTTCTTCACATGGGAGACAATATCAGTTACAATAAAATAAAGGCCAAAATCAGATATATGAAAATTTCTACAGGATACTGGCAACATAGTATATTTTTTAAAAGGTGTCATGGGGTGTTACCCTATTTATTCAAGCTTTCATCCAAATATTTTAGCACCTTCTAGAGCCAGAAGCATGCATCCACACACACACACACACACACCAGGCATACATGCACACTTGAGGGATGGAGCTGATAGAGCCATAGTGTGCACACCTAAATCCTTGACAGGAATGACACCCTGACCCATCAAACTCACAAACTGAACATACACACACACACACACACACACACACACACGCACATATACCAAGCTCCATTCCGACCGGGCTACGGTTATCACAGACCAAGCCATCGAGGTTGTTTACAGCTATAAATATCTCGGCATAATCATAGATAACAAACGTAAGTGGGATCACCACACTGCACATGTACACTGAAAAAGTCAACAGAGACTCATTGTTACATACTGCGTGCTTCACTGGTTTGGGAACACAAACGTCACCCAAAGAAACATGATCAGGAAGACAATAAACATTGTCAGCAAGATCCTGGGTGTTAAGACAGGACAGCCTGGATGATATTTACGAGATAAGGGCCCTCTCTAAGGCCAACAAGATCCTCTTTGACCCCCTGCACCCCCTGACCACTGACCTGACCTTCCTCCCTTCAGGACAACGCCTTCGGGCCCCCATCTCGACTAACAGAGCCAGGAACTCCTTTATCCGCTCTGCCATCGCCCTTTTTATTGTAATGCGCACACATAAACTCTGATCCACAACACAGACACTCACTCATGCACTAATCTCCAGCTGGCTGGACGCAGACTAGATGAGATGATAGTGACTCTGGGACTCATATTGAATTATAATGACTGCTGATCGATGCTTGTGCCCCCCTTATCCCCCCACCACACACACACACACATTCTTTATGCTTTTTATGTGTTTTTAATTCCCATGTATACCGCAAAAAGAATTTCCCCTCGGGGACAATGAAGTTTATCTAATCTAATCTATACCTCCAAATAACTATAATATGTTGAATATGTAGGAAGTTGAGACACTGAATGCAGTGTTCTGTGCTTTTTTCAACATTAGCTCTGCTCTGCTACAAACAGCTCCAGTTCAAATGCACGGTCCTTTAATGTCTGGTCAGTGCAGACTGTCTCTTTGGACATCACACATCAGTAGATGTCACACAGTTAGCTGTTCAGTCTGTACAACAGGGGTGTAAGGCGATTCATTAATATTGTGTTTCTCCAAAGAACCTGGTTATTATCCAACCTCGAAGAATCTCTTAATGAAACACACCTGTTACATGCAATGATTAACAGTCAGACAAATTGCACAGGACATCGGGATAGATTGTAGCACAAGATCGGAACTGAACAGATCCGTCACGCGGCTTGACAGGTCTTCAAACAGATTCTCGAAGCACCAGGAGGCACAATGCAGCAAAATAAAAACATCTGAGCAATTTTAATGATACAGTATGTATGAGATTTGGAAACACTTGGAAAGCCCCAGAATATAATGTGCTCCAATGTCTTACCAATGTGATCTCAATGACTCTCTTCCTCTGCTTCATCTGGCTGTCCTTTGACTTCTCTGGCCAGGGTGTGTAAGGGCTGAGGGATGGGGAATCACTGATTTAGGTTTGATTTGGATTTTGGATTTGGCTTTCTGTCTCTGCAGGCCTTTGTGGCTCTGCACACTCTGTTTCTGTGCAAGTATAAATTGGCCTTTAAACAGTGAGAAAGAGCGGTCTATAAGGACATTATATTATACTTTAATGTTCAAAATAATAGGTCACTGAGTTGAAACCTCAAAAATGACCTCAAAAATAAAGACGAAACACCCAGAAACTTTGGTGCAAGCCAAAAAGTCGTTTTAAACATCGGTGTTTGATTACTAAATTATGTACTGGAATAATAGTTTCTAGCTTTCATCTTTTTATCTTGTGTTTGCCAAAGCCCACACCTCGTAAGAGACGGCGTGCGTTTGCTCTCCTCGTTGACGCGGTTTTTACACACTTAGCAGAAATGATAGAGAAAACACACACTGTCATTAGTCACTGTCACTCCAAAATGTAATCCAACATGTTTGACTCTTGTTACCTCCATGACTTCTTGTCCTCTTAAGCCAGAGATCACTCAGTGACCTTTAACCTTTCAGGCTCAGATGTTTGAGGGTTGAAAGCCCTTCTCATCCCTGAAGTGCAGCAGCTTTCATGTATTTATAAATCAAGAAACAGAACAGAACTGCTCTTAAGAAATAGTTAATGCTTACCACGGATAAAGTTATAGAGTTTTCCCCCATGGTGAGTGTGATGTATTGGTGGGATGGTGTAACTCTCTCCTGTTAGTGGGGGGTATAATAAAGGAGATTTCTAGCCTGTAGCCTTTTAACTACCTGCCCTGGGACTTTGAATATATCCATATGGCTGATTCTAATATGGCCAAGGGTTAGACATAAAACGTCATATGTCTCTCAGATACAGCAAAGTTAAACCTGCAATAAGCAATATCAGACCTTATAACTAATCCTGAAGCTAATGTGTGCTATGTGGAGATTTCACTGAGACATAATGATATAAACCAATATCCACACAGCAACAGCTGTGTTACTGTTTTCACCTCTTTTCTAAAGCTTGTTATCAAATTCTGGTCTGGAACGAAAGCGAGACTGGTAACTGGCGACGCTTCTCCGTAGGTACGGTTAGCTTAGCTATTAGCCTTCATGCGCGGTGTTTTGCAATGTTTGTCCTTAGTAATCCTCTGTAGTGTAGTGGCCTTGCTATGTGTTATTTACGAATGTGTTGCGGTTTCTGTCACCCTCTAGTGGTCAGAAAAATTCGCTTATTGCAGCTTTGAGGTTTTAACACTGATAAACAAAGTAGAAATCATTAGTAAAAGACCTCTCGCACTGGAATGGTTGTAGAGCAACTACATAACTCTCCACACCAAAGGAAACAGAGATCTGAAAATGTTGAATCAAAGCTGTTGTATTTTACTGACCCCTAACTGAAATCTGTTTTTAAAAAGCTGCAAACAATGTACTGAAATGGAAAGCAGTAAAAAGCCAACAGGACATAATGGAAGAAGAGAAAGCATGCATATGTGCCTGTGGTACGTGTCTGAACCCACTGAGCTACGAGAATGCATTTAATAAACTAAAAGGTCTATGGACGGTTAGCGCATCCACTCTGGCAGGCAGTAGACATATTTTTGATAAATGAAGGTATATCAGTTGGCAGAGAGTGTGACCATGTGGAATAGTTTCTCTGTCTTCTTCTCTCCTCTCTCCCGCTCTCTTCCTCTCCCTCTCTCTGTCACCCCTCCATCCCTCTCATTTTCTCTTTCCAGAAACAGATTTAGCAACTCATACACCCCCAAGTGCTCCGCTACAACAATGCCCTATTGTGTCAAGGAGCCAGATCTATGGTAGTCTGCAGCATGCACATGCATGGTAAAGGCAGCCAAGAGTATGAAGCGTAATTTGTCTTTGTGGAGTTTGTCCACCATGCACTGTGTATCAACTTGGTTGACTGGGAATTGTTTATATTGGAGGATGGTATTGTTTGGCATAGTTTCCAGTGCAAGGGCATGTAATGTATTGATGTTACATTTTGCCAGGTTTGAGGTTAACAGATTTACAGTAGTCTAATTACTAAAAAATTGGCCACTGATAGGATAATGATAGGGAATTATACATAATTTCAAATGAATGTAATAAGTCCTCTCTCCATCCATGTAAACAACCATCCATCCATTCAGCCATTTACTGATCATGAGCATCAATTGGGTATGGCAAGAGGTGGCACTCCACACATCATACCTCTGTGGAGAGCAAAGATCAAAGATCAAGCAAACATTGGCAGAAATCTTATTGCACATTATATTAGCTGCAGCCACTTTGTGATTCAAGAGACAAATTACATCATTACAGGGTTTCTTAGTCTACGGTTTAGGCCTATATACAGTATATCTAAGATGACACATGACTAGAATCTGTAGATTTTAATAAGACTGCATCCCAAGGTGAGACTATATTTTCAAAATTTGGGTCAAAACTAATTTATATGTTTAAGATTATCTAGTTTATAATGATGTGGATTAAGCCTCTAAAGGCATTTGGCCAATCCTTTAGAACCCAGTACAATCATTCAAGTACAGGAAAAGCACAAAATAACAAAATTAGGATGCAGACTTTTTCTTTGGAAAACCCAAACTATATCAAATGCTAATTCCTTGAATGATGAGATAGCATCCCTAATCCTTGGTGTGAATTTTACAGTACTCACCATTCTTTCTAACTGTCGACAGCGGTTTTAAAGGTCTTTCCCGTAATGAATGGATCATCTTGTTTGAAGGGAGTAGCTGAGCTTCTTGAACCCTTTTCCCCCAACACCATGAGTCACAGGAAGTAGTCTGATAAGCATGATCAACTTTAACAACAAAGATAGTGTAAAGAGCCAAGAGGGCCTATCTGGGAGACAACCCAGGCCAACTGACTAGCTGACTAACAGGCTGAGGTTATTACACTGTCTGAGTTTGGTTACACATTTCTCGGACGCACATTTTGCATATAAGATTTATTTGACTGCTTCTGTATGTGCAAGAGGGCCTATTAGAAAGTCAATACTATACAGTATGCAGTAACTGACTGACTAACCTTTATTTACTGTATTGGTCTGGAGTGAATTTCACAAACATTTATGGAATTTAAATCTGTCGTTATTCTGTCTTTGAAAATATGTTTTACAACACTACAGAAAGCACACCTACTGTACTTGACTTATTCTTATAACACATAACTAATAACTATTCCCTTGTTTGAGGGGAAACTTCCTAAACCCTGACCCCTGACCCTGTGACTCACGGGAAGTGGTGCGATAAGGAGTCTAGTTTAACAGCCATGATAGCATAACAAGCTTATCTGAGACACAAGCCAGGCCTGCTGACTGACTACAGAGTGTACAAATTATAATAACCACATGCTCTTTCCAGGAAAGAGACCGACCGGGTGAATCCAGGTGAAAGTTATAATCCCTTATTGATTCCCACCGATTAATTCCACTCCAAATCAAAAGGGGAGTTGTAGATGAAGGGGAGCAGAAAGATTCAAGAAGGAGCCATGAGACAAGAGAGATGTGAATTGTGCAAAAGGTGGTGCAAGTCATAGTTTGGGAGGTAGTCCAGATGTTTTATACACTGTGTGTAGTTGACTAACAGGTTGTTAAGCAGTGAGAGAGAATTGTGGGAGTGTGTGGGAAATTCATACTATAGTTAAATTAAACATTTTACACCCCCTTTATTTCCCATTATTAATTACATGCTGCTCAATAAACAACAGACAGGATTTGCAGATTCTTTTTTTTTTATAATGTAAACGATGATGAAGTTTGATAGATATGAAGGAGTGAAGTGTCTACAGCGGAGAAAGTATCGCTGAATGGGGAAAAGGGTACTGTATTTATTAAGTGATGTTCCACTGCAAATCAAACTATATTACTGGACCAGCAGGAGCATCAAACTTGGACAGTAGGACAGTGCGGTTTGTTGTTTTAAGGGGCGGCATCCTTTGTTTTGTCACTCTGTATTTGATCAGAGAGAAGCCCAAAGCTCTGTTGGACACACATATGGAACTGCTACGTTCTGCCTGCATGTTTATGTTGCTCAACATCTGCTGAACGTAACAACACTGACCACAAATCCCTGTGCCAAAGTGTTGGTTCAATATTAGCATGTGGGAGAATTCAAAAGTGTACGAGTAAAACTTCTTGTAAGAGATTCAAACATAAAATCATAAACGACATCTCAGTATACTTCTTTGCACTTTGTTGAAGATTTGTGGTTTTATTAGACCTGCAGCTACAGTGGAAATGGGGGAGATGGGAGATGGGATATAGCATGACAAAAGGCTTGAGTTGGATTTGAACCCACAACATTGTGAATAGATGGCCTGCTGAGCTGCCACAAGGCTCCGTAGTTTTCTATTGTTGCATACTTGGCATAATCGAATGTTCACTAACAGAACTTCCACACCCTTACAAGACCAAACCCATACTTGCTGAAGACAAAATCAGGACAAAATTCCTCATAACACTTTGTTTCACTTACTCACAATAGAATTACACTATTCAGATGTAGCCATTTTTTTATGTTCTTGCTCAACTCTTCCACCCACAAGGGTAACTGCTTAGAAAATCTAATTTTATTCACTTTTCAGCTGGAAACACATTTGAGGAGAGAGTAGGCTGCAGGGGCTTCTGCAGTACTGATGGAGAACTTCCACCAACATGCTGCCGGTGTTTTGCTGAAGCTGAATTAGATGCAGGATGGGGAGTTCTGCCATGGCTGCCACTGTAATGCAAGCACACAGTGTAGAGCGTAGATGCAGGGTGGGGGGCTCCTGCCTCGGCTACCACAGCACATTACAGTTCACATTGGAGCCCATTTGAAATGAGACCCACTTCACCAGTAATCACATCAGAACGACATCACCCTGATTCACAAGAGTGATAGTGCTGCAGTCAGTCGGTTCAATAAAAGAGAGAGAGAGAGAGAGAGAGAGACATAGGGAGACATAGAAAGAGAAAGAAAAAGAAGGGGCTTTCCATTGCCCTAGTTTCCATGGCCCAGTGTGTGTGTGTGGTGCGTGTGCGTGTGCGTGTGCGTGTGTGTGAGTGAGTGCATGTATGTGCGTAGGATTAGCTCTGCGACAAGAACTGCAGTTCTAACTGGCTCACATTCAAAAAAACAAGTGAGACAGAGACAGAAAATGTAATCGAGGAGAAAGACAGAGGAAGAAAGTGACACAGAGGGAAAGAGAAAAGAAAGAAAGAGAGTAGGAAAGACATGCCAGATAGTGTGTGTGTGTGTGTGTGTGTGCGTGTGTGTGTGTGTGTGTGTGTGTGTGTGTGTGTGTGTGTGTGTGTGTGTGTGTGTGTGTGTGTGTGTGTGTCTTCTCACAGGTGGGCCAAATACACATCATTCTTACGAAGTTACTTTGTAACCACAAACTCACTCACATTACTCCCAGTACAATAGTTGCTGTAAAAATCATCAAGCATCAAAAGGCCATTCCCATAACCCGGCTAATTCAGTGACAGTGAGTGATGCTGGTATGGCAGACACACTGTAGGAATGTCCAGCAGTCCTGAGACAAAGGAAGTTTATTATTTATTTAGGCGCCTCAAGCTCAAATAGACCCACTGAAAGTCTGCTCCTCAATTCACATAGCCTTTAATGCTAGTACCGATTGTGAATCACTGGTCAGGTCACATGACCATACTACAACTTAGAGAAAGACTCCAATTCTACAATGTTTTATGAATGGTTTGAAAACCAGGAAAAAAAATGCACAGACGCATAGATGAGCCAACAAGCCAACAGAAAGAAACACTTATAACAAAAAGAGAGACATAGCCACACACCTGTCGCTCACAAAATAGTTTACTGAGGCTTCAGATTGTGTGTGTGTGTGTGTGTGTGTGTGTGTGAGAGAGTGTGTGTGTGTGTGTGTGTGTGTGTGTGAGTGTGTGTGTGTGTGTGTGTTTGTGTGTGTGTGTGTGTGTGTGTGTGTGTGTGTGTGTGTGTGGTCCTTCTATGATTACCAAATCCTGTGCTATTCAACTTAATCATTGTCAGATTTGAAACCCTGTTATATTGCGGCCACGACAGTGAGTACATGGAGAAAAACCACTCACTGACTCACAGTTATCACTGCACATCTACATTCAGTCTAACTACTAAGAAATGGCTTTTCTGAATACACAAAGCAGAGATCAAGACAAACATTGAAGTTCATCATAATATGTTTATAAAATTTCCTTGGTTCATATTTATCTAATCTGTAACCTTGCTTCTCCCACACTTAGTGTTATAACCTTTAGTTTTGATCCATTAGATTGAGTCACATTTTCATCTTTGCAGAACCCTCCCCTACAAAAAATAAACCATAATAAACTAAAGTAAAGCATAAAATACTGTCAAAAGCCATAATTTTCAAGGATTCATCCCCATAGGTCAATATGTTGTTAATACCTGTTGCAGTTGTTTTGGATAAGTCTCTATTAGCTTTTGCACACTGTTCTCGTTTGTAGAAGTGCTCAAGCTGGGTCCGGCTAGCCGGGGAGCGGTGATGGTCAATGATTTTGAGGTCTTGGCACCGGTTTTTGGTGGGATTAAGGTCAACAAATCCTGTTAAAAAACAAACTTCCTCCCCAGTTTGAGCTTTTTGGCACAGGGGTGCAGGTTTATCTCCTGGATTTCCTGTTATTATGGACTATTCATCTTCACTACAATCCTGACAAGACTGCTGATCCCTGCTGCTGAAAAGCATCCCCATAAGATGCTGCTGCCACACCCATGCTATGGAGGGTATGGTTTCACCTAGTTTAGTACCTCACTTCATGCCAAAAAAGTTCCACCTCAGTGTCAAGTCAGACAATACGCCACATCTCTTCAGGATCTTATGAGTGACATTATTTTGCAAACTCTTTGTGGGCAAGAATATGGATATTTTTCAGCCAGAGCTTCTTCTTTGCGACCCGCCCTTGAAGGCTCTTTTTTGTAGAAAGCCTTGGAGATTGTTGACACATGCAGCCAATGAACACTGTAACTCATTTAATGTCATAGTTGGTCTTGCAGTTCCTTCCTTAAATAGTGTGCTTCTTTCTTGTGGTGGGGCAGCCTGATATAAGTTACTATATGTAGTTTCATACGTTTTCCTCTTCTCTGTGATAGCCTGTCAGGAATGTTCAGTGCCTCGTATCTCATGACTTGTTTGGCAGCTCTTTCGTCTTCATGTTGGATTTTTTTTGAGTGCCTCTGCGATGCTGTGGGACTTCTCAGAGAGAGAGGTGTTTATACTCACAAAATAATTGAAAACAGGTGATCCATGTATTTCTTACACAGATGGAGTCCATCAGTGAGTTGTGTGACTTGAGGTAGTGTGTTACACCTGAGCAAATTTTAGCAGGGCAGGAATACATTCTAAATTGATGCATTAAATTAGATTGTTACATTTGATATTGTGTCCAATGCTTTGTGGATGTATGTAAAATAATTACTGACACAACAAAATGTTAGAAAGTGTAACTGAACAGAAAATATCATAGGTGTTATTTTAACCATATCCAGGGAAAGGCGACTGAGTGCCTGCTCTTTTCCAGCAGCATCCTGCTTCAAATTCATAGTTCCACACATTTACTCCTGGGAGCTTCCCAGTACAACCACAGTCTTCTTTTGGCCAAGCAGCTCGCCTTGCTCAAGGGCACCTCAAAAGCAGCTATTAAGGGAGGAGAGAGTGTTACTCCTTCACTTTCCCCACCAACATTTGATACTTGACATAGGTTTAGCTATCTTACAAGCCATTCACACATTACAGATATCTGAGGGATACAAAATAAGCAGACAAATGTCTATTGATTTCAGTTAACTCTGAGATCTTTGTGACAAATGAAGTTAACATAAAGGTCCACAACAGATTTCAGTCATTTACTACAAATCACAAGTTGATCCAAAGGTCACACTTTGTAGAACAATTTGTAGTTCAGCGGGCCTCAAGCTCACACACTTGCTCCACACAAAAGTTACATGTTCACAATGTCAACAAGCTCTACACGGATGTGTGTGTGTGTGTGTGTGTGTGTGTGTGTGTGTGTGTGTGTGTGTGAGAGAGAGAGAGAGAGAGAGAGAGAGAGAGAGAGAAAATGAGCCAATGACAAAAGTGACAGGGTGGTACACTGTATTTGTGAGAAAGGTTGTAAGCCATGTTGTACTTTGTAAAGCCTCTCCTCTCCTCTCCTCTCCTCTCCTCTCCTCTCCTCTCCTCTCCTCTCCTCTTGACCCCATCAAAAAACAGGCTATTTTGAGCTAATTTACACTCAACTTCCTTCCCACTGTCAACAAAGCAGCCATGTAGTTTATTGCTGGTCTCTGTTGTTGAGGGTCAGGACCCCAAATTGGTCATGGGCCTGATTATGGATTATGGGTCGCTATATGTCAAGTCAAGCCATGTCAAGTTTATTTATACAGCCCTTCATCACAAGCATGTCTCAGAAGGCTTTACACACTGTAAAAACTCATAGTGCAATTTAATGAAATCAACTCATCTTTATCCATTAACACAATGTGTATATAGATGTGCTGGTCAATTTCAGCTTAAAAGCGCTAGTTATGAGCTTCATGACTTAAAATCATGAGTTCACATCTTGTGACTTAAAATTATGAGTTGAAAGAACGCCTTATAAAGCATTCACTAAACTCAACACTGTTAGTTTATTAGCAGACTTCCCAGTATGCATTGCATTCGGTTTAACTCTCCAGAAACTCTTCCTTCTTTTGGTTTGAATGAAGTTACAGGATAGGGACTTGTTATGTATGTATGTTTGGTGAATCATAGGTTAATTTTCTGATTTTAAAAAATAAATAAAAAACCATGATAAAATCTACTATCTATCTTATCTATGTATCTGGGAATTCACATTCATGTAAGTTTCTCTCTGATGAACATGGCAAGTACAATCCACTGCAAGTAAGTGTATTGCAGCTGTATACTATATGTTGAACTGTGTATTACTCATGTGATCCAAGAAGAACTCAAACTTAAATCTAGCAAACCTTGTGAAAAAATAAATAACACTGGATTTCAGTTCATCAATAATGCATTCAACTTGGAAACACGAATAAGCATGACTAGACATTTGTTGATTGAACTTATTGTCTTAAGTTCACTCAGTTAGCTTTTCTACATTAGAACAACTAACTAATGATCTTTGACCTAACTATTCAGTACCACTTCAGTCAACTCACAATTTTAAGGCAGCAAGGAAACTTATGTTTTTAAGTTGAACTGCCTTAATGTTTTTTGCAGTGCAGAGAATGAGCCTATCTAGATCCTACCAAACAGCAATCATTCACAGAACAAAATGCTGCACTACAGTATGGAAAAAAATTAAATATAAGACACACGACGCATATAACAGGCCTACCTATCCTACAGTACCTAGCTGAGCCGAGCCTACCAGGCACCACCAACCATAAATCCTCAGTAAAGACAATGAAAAACTCCCAAGAAATACCTTATAAGGAAAAAAGACAAGACAAATGAGACAAAGAGAAACATGATGAGGCAGAAAGATGGGACTTCAGCCAGCTAGAGCAGCGCCGGCGTCCACTGCCAGGTAAAATCACTGCATGCAACAGGTGTCTGAAAGAGAGGAAAGACACACACACACACACACACACAGCCGTACGAAGCACAACCCACACACTCGGAGCAGACATATTCAGCCACGAACACATTCACACAGACAGTAGACAGGCAGAGAGTGTATTCCTATATCAATGCTGTGTGAAATAAACTGAAAAGAGACTGTCGATCCTGAACTAGACAGCATTAGGGATGGTCATGATAAGAATCGCAATACATTTTCATGAGGATTGTATACATTTAAAAATAGCATTATAAAGTTAGACTTAATGCGATTATAGGTTCATGGATGTTAAAAGACCAGTACCTTCACAAGTACCTTCACTTTTTAAAATGATGAGTCATTTTCATCTTATTACTATATGGTTTTGGTATAATTGGTATAATTTCAATGCATCTGTTATTTGCAACACATTCACATGTTACATTGACAAAAGGGGTGTTAGATTTATGCTGTCCTAAACAACTCATGGGTGTGTTGAAAATTACATATAGAAGACTGGAGATGTTTGATATCATTTTGTCTTCCAGGCCAGCCCCACAGTGTAATGCTCACTCAGTGTTTTCTAACTAAAAGCAGATGTTGACAGTTGATGCTTCGCACTGTGAGACTGACATCACACCATGAAGCTGTCATATTTATGCACCTGGTCCATTGCTAGTACACTGATTCAGTTAGAACCTTCTAATCAATGCTGGGTCCTCCTACTCACACACTACGCCAGCTGTGTAGGGCCTGGCATTGTCCAAGGGCCCCGCCCACCCAGGTCAAACCGGCAAAAATACTATAGTTAAATTAAATAAATCAGCCAAGCTGTTGCAGAATTAGTACTATTATATTATAAGCTAAATCAGAAGGGGGCAGTTATACTTTATAATTTCATAGGTTTGCTGCTAGAGAGGCTTGGATCAGCACTGCTCTTAATCTGACCTGATTTGGTAAGGTCCAAACAAACTGTACTGCTGAACTTAACTGTCCCCCACAATTAAATTGGGCCACTGGTCAGATTTTGACCTAACTTTGAGGAATGCTCTGCTCCACCATTTTCAAAATTACACTGATTGGCCTAAGGGGGTGCTGGAACATTTGTTTAATTGTCTGTATGTCACGCACAACATCTCGGACGCTGCTGATCAGATTTTCACAAATTGTAAGGGAATGATGCGTCTTGCTGCTCCATTCTGGCATTTTTAAAAATGCATTTATAGGTGCATTGGGGGCAATACAATGTTTGTTTTTTTGTTGGATTTTGCCAATACTGGAGGAAGATGCATCTCACCAATTGGTTTTCACATTTTCACAATTATACTGACTGAAGGCGGGGCACTATATAATTTGTTCATCCATGTGTCACACACACACCACTGATCCGATTTTGACAAAACGTGGGGAAATGAGGCATCTCACCGCTGCATTACAGCATTCAAAATTACACTGATTGGCCCAAGGGGGAACTATAATTACAGCACAAAACAAGGTGACATATTTATTACTGATCATTCGTGTGGGATGACATGTTTACTGTTGCCTTGTTTAGAGTTTCTAGTCATTGGCTTTATATTACAAGACTGTATACTGATCCAGCAGTCAGCAATCCCCCAGTTTTTATTTTGTTGAAACAGATCTGGACAAATATTGGTATTGCAAAATTCGTCCCTCTTATTCAATCTCAGCAAATAAGGAGCTGTGTTCTTGTGTGACATTTTAGGAAGAAGCCAACTTTCTTTGTCTTTGTGTATGAAGCAACCGTCTCCATGGTGATAAGGGGAATATTATCCAAATCCAGAGTCGATGTTGCAACATTTAATCCTCTGATTGAATTACCAGGGAGGGGTAGAGAGAGAGAGAGAGAGAGAGAGAGAGAGAGAGAGAGAGAGAGAGAGAAAAGTTGCTCTACTTTTCTAAACATTTATTCTGGTGAGGTTATATTCGACAGTGCGGGGATTCCAGTTGTCAGTGAGAGAGGTGTGGCACAATCAGCACCACTTACGATTAACAACTTCAGCTCTGCTGTCACTGTTAATATAACCTCTTCTTATTGCTACACCACCCTTACGTTGTCTCACACAGAGTGAAAACCCCATGTCACAGTTTTTCCCAGAGCATCCAGCATCCAAAAGATCGTAAATGTAACTTTAGTGGCTGCATAGACCATAAAATCTTGTACTATAATAAATGTGTGTCCAGCATTAGGTGAGTCATATCTTGTGCTGCCGTTTCGTACAGCTGAGCTAAGCGTAAGATTGATTATATGTAAGTCTTTGTTCTGGCCAAATAAAAACAAAAAGATCTTGAAGAAAAGAGGAAAATTTTACAACTACATAAAATAATCAGAAGCTTATAAAGCAGCTAAAATTAACGAGGTATGGTTACCAAGAGTATTTGTATTGGAGTACAGGTTAAAAACTGTTTATGTTGAACCAAAGTTGTGATTGCTGCCCCTTGCTCCCTCTCCAGGCCAACGCTGGCTTGACAAATGTGGCATGGCATCACTTCAAGTCTTCCTTAGCATTTACAAGCTCTTGGATGCTCTGGGGATCAGCAGGCTAAGACACATATCATATACTAGCGGCACTGTAAGAATAAATCTGGCTTATGATCCATCCTATTACCCACACCCATTTTTCCTGTCTCTCTCCACTATACAGTAAATATTCTCCAATTAAGCAGAAGAGGATGAAAAATTGAAAAAGCCTGTAAACCCAAAATACTCCGGAGTCTCATGAGATGCTTCAGATTGAAAATGTTAATTATGTTAATTATGTCAGTGAGAAAGATGAGAGAAAATGAACTGCTAATAGTAGGTTAGCATGTGAGAGCACCTTTGCCTTATTTGGCTGAGGGGCAAGGTAACGTCTTTTAACTTAATTATTGTAGCCATTAAGTCTCTCTCTCTCTCTCTCACACACACACACACAGCTATTTTTTCTCTCACATAGTCTCTACCTCCTTACTTCTCTGCCTTTCTCCTACCCCCTCTTTACCTCCTACCCTCGCTCTCTCTCTCATTTGCCTCACACTCCTTCACCCCACCCTGCTCTCTGAGTGGGTTGTATACACAGTGTGGTTACAGTCTTTTCAGCCCATTAAACCGTATGGAACCAGTGTGAGTCCCTGTATTGTTGGTAGTGAATGGCCAGTCCTCTGAGGGCCGTGTTGCATGTTATTGCTCAAATACATCACCATTAGGCAATCATGACAGAGCACTCCGAGTGGTTTAAATACACATTCAAAGGAGTTGCCAGGAGGAGAGAGTGTGTACTTGTGTAACTATACATGTGAGCAGGTTTGGATCGGAACATACGAATTGAATATTGAGGGAATTAATTCAGGCAATGGAAGATCTTTACAAATATAGTGATAAACGTGTGAGAGGATTCTGTGTGAGAAAGTGTATGCATGTGTGTGTGTGTGTGTTGTGTGTCTGCATGGGTATATTGTATGTAGCCTATCTACCATTTTGTGTGTGTGTGTGTGTGTGTGTGTGTGTGTGTGTGTGTGTGTGTAAATGAGAAAGTGAAAGCGAAACAGAAACATAAGACACAATCAGACCTTCCTGTATGAACTTGACCAAAAAGCAGACTCTCCCTCCCTGTTATTGCTGTTAATGCATGTTTGATTGCTTTCAACCTCTGTTTTTATAGCACTTAAATGACTGTGATGGGCATAACGAGACCGAAAAAGACATACTATGTCTCTCAATCCCATTTTACGAGGAAATGTTTGGTTTATGGAAATCTTAAGAGCAATTCACTGCGGAGCATCAATGCCTTTTCAGTGTCGTAATGGTTTCAGTCATTTCTGATGAAGCCAGCTTACTGTTAGACAGAAATGAAGAGTGATAGGTGTGGAAATAGACACTTCTGCTGTAATATAGTCAGAAAGCTTGTGGGACAGTAAGCTGAAATTGGTCTTTTAAATGTGACAGTCAGGTCAATAAATAAAACATCAAGAACTATTCCACATCAGACTCACCTTTTGATGTGAAACCAATATGTAGCATCATGTAGATGAGTCAACAGTAAAGATAGACAGTAATCCTTTAAATTACAGCTCCCACTAATTGCAGTGCAATTTAGACAGCAACAAAGTATAATATGTGACCAATTATGAGTAGTTATGCATAAGCTGCAAGTACAAAGACAGATGGAGGTTAAGTTGTATTTCTCTATTTTTTATAAAACTGTGACCAAAATCCAATGATCTGACCAGTTAGACATGTTTAATTGAGCTGTAAGGTGAATAAGAAGCAACAGAGCCAGCTGGGTCACATTTTGTCACCGCATAATAATACAGTAATTATGAAAAAAAAGTGAACTGTAACCAGACATGTTGCTAAGAAGGCAAATGCTAGCTCACGGTCCCACTACTTTGTCTGTAATCCCTCACTTCACCCCTCCCATCATTTCTATCCTGGCTCTCTCTCTCACGGCTTCATACAGCGGAGACTAGGCTTCGATCCAGACCTATTTAATGGTAGTCAACACTGTTCTCTACCGCACACATGCACACACACAAACACAAACACAGCGAGGGCGAGGGAGAGAGAGAGAGAGAGTTTTCATGCGTTCTGCCAAGTAGGCTGTTTATAAGTTGCAAATGCACCCATTTACCTCCATATTAAAATCACTCCCACTGACATTATCTCTGTTGTTTGTCTTGATCCAGTAAATTCTTAGAACCACAGTTGCATGTAAATTTTGTTACAGGGCTTTTATTGTTGAAACCTATATGAATATTATATTAGGTTGACACAATGGCATACTTGTTTATTATTTGTGTGCAAAGGAATTTGAGATGGCAGAAACCATTAAAACAAAAAGTAAACGTTAAAAAAAATGCATTAGAGCATTATTTACATCAGAGGTTCATTACTGCGTTGTACAGAACAGTTGGAAAATTCCACAGGCTCTTATTGTCAAGCACATTGCTGTGGGACCACTTACACTAATTGTTTAAGTCTCAATGAATATTTTTGTCAGTATATCACCTACAATTACATTCACATACTGTCGAAACTTAAGTGACTGACTGATTGATTGACTGACTGACTAAATGACTGACGACAAAAAAATAAATAAATGTAATAAAGAGGTCTATTGTTGTGTTGTCATGGAGCTCCTATCTATTGACTGCTTCTGCCTGACTGTTGATGACCTCCGTAACCTGGAAGTGTCCCTTTGGGAACAAGAGGGCAGACCACACACACACACACGCACACGCACACACACACACACACACACACACACACACACACACACACACACACGTGCATGCACACAAATATACAGACAAACAGACAGGACAGACCGGAACCAAGACTTCCCCACATAGAAAAACAAACAAAGCAAAAGGGTAGAGTTCAGTGTCATTTCACCACAAAATGATGACTGGCATGAAAAGTCAAAGGGGGAAACACATAATAAAACACATAATAATAACAACAGAATACTGATGAACTTATTAGCAAGGTAAAAAAACCCCAGCTTACAAAATTCAACGTGTAGCGTATGAACTGGGGTTAGGTTGATGTATTGTTTTGCTGATATGTTTTTATTAAAAATTGGATTTCAGCTAGTCAGTGTTGTCTAACTCTAATAGGATGGATATGATGCTGTTTGATTACATATTAATTGTATAATTGATCAATACAACTCTGGTTGTCAATGGGAAGTTCGTATTACGTAAATCTAATGCAACATTTTGATCAGATATGCAAGAATAGGTTGCAGGCAAGACTACTCTTGATGCCTGAACATAAAACACAATTAATTTAGCTCAAGCAAGCTGACATTTGTTTGTACAAGGAGACAAAGAGACACAGACAACCCTTTATCTCACTGACAAGACCAGAAATATGCCGGTACAAGTAGGTGAGAGAGAGAATGGAGGAGGGGGAGAGAGAGACGGTCAGATTGGAGGGAAGAGAGAGAAGGTAAAAGAGAAAGAGAAGCAGACTGTCAGCCAATGAGTTTTGAGAAAGAGTGAGACAGACAGACAGACAGACAGACAGACAGACAGACAGAGAAGGTGAACTTGAAACGCAGTGTGAGAGAGAGACAGACACAGACTGAGAAAAAATATGGCCTTCATGCACTGTAGCAGCACCCAGTGCAAACAGTTCCTGAGTCTGGACTTGTCTGGAAGTGTATTTGCTGTGGGCTACACTGGGCAGGCTGCTCGCCACCAGCCCAACAGGGGTCACACAGACTGAAAATTAATCAGCTGACCCTCCCTGATCCTGATCACCAAACATCTTCACACATAATAAATAAATAAATGCTCTCTCTCTCTCTCTCTCTCTCTCTCGCTATCTCTTTCTCTCTCTCTCTCACACACACACACATTCTTTCTCTCCGTCTCCCTCCGTGACCACCCACTCCCCCAGTCTCCGCAGGAAGTTACTAATCCGTTGGTCAGGCTTGATGATGATGTAAACACAGGCAGTGTGCCCCTCTTCCCAAAACTCACGCTCCTGTTTCTGCCCTTTAACAAGATGTTTGCCTGTCCTGCTGCTTAGCAGCAATTACTGGCATCCAGGAATTATCTGACCCCCCAGCCCTACCTGCATCATTAGTGGTTTATCCACAGCGGGGCTAAGTGGGGCTTGCTAGGATCACGGCTAGTTTTGTAAAACTTTATAACAGGATCAGAAGCGGCATTTGTTTGTTGTTTGAAACTAAAGCACAGCTAACAAGCCCTCTCAGCAAAGCAGCTAAAAGCTGCATATGCTTTGTAAAGGCAGAATCTGGGTAACATAGAGTGAACTTGGCTAGACATGATTGTCCCTGTAGAGGAAACTAGGTTATCGTTAGCATTTCAAGATCACACCAGCAATATCGACCTATCATGCAAGTTTACTCTCTTTGTTGAGCTTAAGTCAAGGAATGTGTGTGTATGCGTGCAACTGGGCATGCATACATGTTTGGGGTGTGTCTTTCCCATTATTACGATCGGGAAATCGGGCCATGGATTTCTCTCCTTTTACATCTTTTTTCTGAGACTTCTTCTTTTTGTATACTGTCTGGCTTTAATTCAGTGTTGTTTAGGACGACGCCGCGCAATGATTGAATTAGCAATTTGCCCTTTGGAGGATAATTTAATAAAAACATAATAGAATATATGTTACAAAATCAATTCCACATTTTTGACCATGAGAAATCATTGAGAAAATCTTTATTTGGTATCAAAATAACTTTTATATCAAAAGAGGTGTTTCTTAATGGAAAGTTTTCTACTCTCTGCTCTCTGCTCACCAAAAGCCAATCTTCAATTGCATTGCTCATTGCATTGAAACTTGCACAAGCACTTGTTATGGCCACGTCTGCGTCACGTACCAATTGAATGTTCATAGAATGACGTTCATAGAATGACGTTCATAGAATGAGGTCTTTTCCTTTTCCTATAAATTTGTTCTCGCGCGCTTGGCTCCCTGATGGCAACATGCATAGAGTTGATGTCACCAGTGACATTTTTGAAAGCCTGCAACACAATGTCATCTATTCTTGATTGTGCATTTTAACCCATCAGTGCCACGCTATATTCTCTGATGTGTCTGCTCATTAACATATTCCCACAACACCCTGTCTGGCTGACACAGCACCTCTTGCCAGGATGGAAAGGGCCCATGTTATCTGGAGTGGCACAGGCCGGATATCGGCTGTGTGATCTGGCTCTGCAAATCAGCAGCACAGCTCAGTGATCAAGACCCTGTCCATGCAGAAATGCTGGATGCAGTGGGCATCTATCAAAGTCAGCACACTTAAATGATTTTTCAGCATCGTGTGTGTAGCCTGGTAGCACTGTCTCCTTTGATGTTCCCTTAAAAACTCAAACACATACATTACAGCACACATCTTGAGTGCTTACTTGTTCAGAGTCATCCAATTGTTTTAAATACCATTCCAGTCATTCAGAGACCAATCAAAAGCATTGCAAGAAAGAAAGGAAAATAACAAGATGAAATATCACAGTGTTGACATTGGATAGGATGTTGCATGTGTTTGATCATGTAACTTCATTTGAACAGCACGTGTTCTTGGTTGCCACAGTCACAGTAAAGGTGGTTGACCGTGGCAAGTGTTTTCAGTGCGTCAAAATGACATTAGCTCATCAATACTAGGCATTTATGAGCTGATGTCATTCCTTGTGGTTTGGCTGGTATGAAACTTGCAGAGTGCATATTTGTGAGCATACAAATATCAATGTGCATATCTGTGTGTACTGTGTGTATTGTGTGTACGTGTATACCTATGTGCATGTGTGTGCACATGTTAGTGCATGTACTGTATGTATGTTTACATCTTGGTGAGTGACTTCCCCCTCTGCATTGCTGTATCAAGCTGGTAAGTAGTGGCCACTGTCTTTCAGTCACTTTCTTAACTGTTTCACTGGGATGAACCCATGACACATGAAGGGTGGGGAAATGTCAAAGTCTTGGCTGCCCATTGGTCCAAAACCCAGCTCTTGGCTGTTAATCAGTGTTTTTCCCCACTTTTTTACACTGCAACAGCCAAACACCCACACACACCCCACACAAGTGATGGCTATAGTTTCCTATTGGTACAAAACCCAACTCTTGGCTGTCCGTCAACACCTTCAACCACACAGTGGCAGTGATTCCCAAAGCCGATTGGTTGGTCACCCTTGACAGCAGTGTGCAGTGGCTTGCAGATTTTGAAAGATACCGAAGTCAATTGCTGTCACAGTGGGCAAGAGAGACGCAATTGAGCTTGATAATGATGCTGTTGATGTGACTGCTGAGGGGACATCTTACTCCGATTTACTTGTCAGTGAATTAAAGCATTTTGGGGCCAGGCGCTGACGATTTCAGTCTTTAACTAGATTTATTATAAATCCACAATGGGCTGCTTCTCTGTTGCAAAGTCAGGGAGCGTGTAATTGGCTTAAATGTCCTGGATGTTTTCTTAGAGACACTGGGGTGGAAAGCTAGTCACGCATCCTTAGACATCAAAGGAGAGACTGAAAGAGACTGAAAGACAGATAGACAGAGAGAGGGGGGGAGAGGAGCCAATGGAATCACTATCATCATAATTTAGATTATTACTCCTAAGTGGAGTAATGTCCTGGTGGTGTCCAGCCATAATTGGTATCGCGTGTGACGCTTAGGGCTGATAACACAAACAATGACAGCTGTGGGACTCACTCATCAACTAAGCAATCTACTATTTTCTCAACACAAACCTCTGTGTTGCAGTGTTGCACAGTGGGCAGTGTTTTGCGTGATTAAAAAAGTTAATATTTTAAACTTGCTGTTAACGTGAGTGCTGTTATTGTGAGCCATGTGAGTTTACTTTGCTACTTCTGGTATTGAAATAGGTTTGTACAGCCATTGCAGTACAATTGTTTTTTAAACCACAATGAAAACTCTCTGAACCAATGTTGACAGCTTGTAAGTTACAGCATTGACACATTCATGTAACATATCTCATAAACCGCTTCAGTAAATCTCTAGACTGAACATTATCATGTGCTAGCTGTATGCTACCAGTGATAAGAGCTCACATTAGAGCAAGTATCTTACGGATCCATCCCTTCCAGAAGGGTTTGCTTCATTTTGATAAAGAGTCTTTCTGATAATATGCAATGAGGTGTGTGGTTATCGAAAAATAACACACAATGCAGGGGGCTAAGGGGTTGCTTATTATCCCACTTATATTATGGCCACTTGCCAAAGATAAAAAGTCAGACTTGTTAATTCATCTTCTCTAGCGTAAAATATTTCTGCTTTGCTCACTGCTCACAAGCTAGTCAATCAACTGTTGGCAACCATCTGTTGCTGAACTGGTGTCAGCTCATGCTAGCTTAAATAGCTTAAATACTTAGTGGGAATCAAAGTCTGACCAAATACAAATCTCAACACGAGGGCCAAACCCTAAAGTTTGGCAAAGTCCCTGCAGCTAATATCATTTGCCACCAAATCTTCACTTGTTTTGATTATATTTCTGGGGACAGATGAGAACAAAAACTGATCACTGATTAGATATTATCATTTGGTCAGTGTGCTAAATTGTTAGATGTAGGCCACCAAACTATCTTACACAGATGCACACAGCTTAGGGAACAGAATGTCCTCAATCTCAACTGATGCAGATGATAAACACCAAATTGTTTTGCTATTTGTGTTTTGTGGGATTTTCACACAATTTTTACATTGATAATTAAAAGTATGGGAAGCATTATCAAACGCATTTTTAATATGTTTGATCACCGTAATAACCTTTTTTGATAGAATCCCGAAGGAGAAATTGTGTTTTTGCTTGACCCCCTCTATAGGAAGGTCAGAGAGCTACAGAGCAGCGCCCCTGGAGCTGGGGGGGGGATTCAGCTTCGAATTCCAGGACACCTCAGCAGGTGTGTTGGACCCGGGCCTTCCGGATCACTATGCCACCCTGCTGCACCTAGCTGTTCTTATTTGATAGTGCTGTATACAAAAGGTGTCCAGCCGAGGTGGAGCCCAGCGCATAAAATGCTCAAAATGAAATGAATGCACAAAAGGAATGTCCCAGATTAATAAAAAAAAAAAGGGGGCAGTGGAGGGAGCTGAGCGTTCAACTTCTTAGTAAGAACTTTGTTAGAATCTGTCTCTATCACCAGTTAGCTCTCTGTGGAGGCAAAGTGGCCTCAATGAACTCAGAGTGAAGCTTTAGCCAAGTGAAGCAGACAAAAGTAGTTGTGTTGGGTAGAGCACTCCAGCACAGAATTATCCATTCTGTATCTGTTCAAAAAGGACTTGCTTCAGAGAACTTTGTGTCAGAGTGAACTGTTTCTTTGCAACTAAAGAAATACACTCACTGAGCACTTTGTTAGGAACACCATACTAATACTGGGTAGGTATCAGCTTTCAGCTCAGTGTCAACCAGCTACCAAAGTGACATCTACCTCCAGGTTGGACGTGTTGTGCATTCTGAGATGCTTTTCTGCTCACCAAAGTTGTAAAGAGGTTATCTGAGTTACTGTCGCCTTTCTGTCAGCTCCAACCAGTCTGGCCATTCTCCTCTGACCTCTCTCATCAGCAAGGCGTTTCCGTCCGCAGAACTGCCGCTCACTGGATGTTTTTTGTTTTTCGCACCATTCTGTGTAAACTCTACAGACTGCTGTGCGTGAAAATCCCAGGAGATCAGCAGTTTCAGAAATACTCAAACCAGTCGGTCTTGCACCAACAACCATGCCACGGTCAAAGTCACTGAGATCACATTTTTTCCCCGTTCTGATGCTTGATATGAACTGAAGCTGCTGACCTGTATCTGCATGATCTTATGCATTGCACTGCTGCCACATGATAGGATAATTGCATGAATAAGCAGGTGTACAGGTGTTCCTAATAAAGTGCTCGGTGAGTGTATATATTCCCCTGCAGGATTGTGTGGGCAGATGTAGTTCACAGCATTTAATGCTAGCAGTTGCTTCTGCCTCCCACCACCTGCCTATTGAAAAGTGCGAGGCCAGAGTTGATGTTGATGTCTCGACTGGAAGTGTCGGAGCAGTCGAATATTGCTTGATAACAGCCATACAGGCTGTGTAACACTGAGTTAGTTCCCCACTGTGTTTCCCTGCAGGATAAAATTGGTTCCCTCCTAAATGCCTCTGCTGAAATGATTGGAGTGACAGAGGAATAGTATGGGCTCTATAATTGGTTGTTAAGGGATTTAGGAAAGGAAAAAGTATTGGGAGAACTGCTATTACATTTAGAGCAATAAATAAAAAAAGATTAAATTACAACATTGCGTAAATGGGAAATGCAACAAACACAGTTTGACTCTCTTTCTGAAGAGTTTCACACAGTAGTATTTTTGCATAATTAAGATTAGTGGAGAGAGGTAGGAAGGTGAGGGAGAGAGCTGGTATTAAAAATGTTGTGAACTGGATTCAAACCCACAACATTTAATGGTACTGTGTGTGGCTGATCCATCAGAATGCCACACAAACACATGTAATATCTTTAACTGTTCAAGGTTATTACCACAGAATTTGAATGGATAGAACAGTCTTTCCCATTCAAATCAATGCTACTGGCAGCCATTTTTATGTGTACCGTTCCATAATATAAAACCTCCTTGGTACTGTTGGCCTAGCTTCTGTATAAACCGACTTACAGCAACTTGTCGCAGCAAGGACCAAGCAGTGGAAAGTTGCTGTTGCACTATCTCTGTCGTTTAGCTCCGTCAGCGTTGCTACTCAAGGATTTTTGGACGGATTGGGTTTAATCGCGCTACATTACTGTTAGTAAGTCGTCACATTTTATTCATTTAACGTTAGTCTTGTAACATTACAAAGCTTACCCACTGACACTGTGTGGCAGCCGGTGTGACACACTTTGCGGCCTTAATGGCCAAATTTCCGTTGTCACCATAGAAACTAACCATAGACGCCATTTTTTGGTGTACTAGTCAAAATACCATAGAAAACAGTGGAAAGACCGTTCTAGACTTTTATTACCTCCGCCAAGGAGGTTATGTTTTCGGTGCCGTTTGTTTGTCTGTTTGTCTATTAGCAGGATTACGGAAAAACTACTGGCCCAATTTTCATGAAACTTCGTGGAAGGGTGTAGCATGGGCCAAGCAAGAACCCATTAAATTTTGGAGCGGATCCGGATCCAACTCACGAACAAGCAATAATAGCACGAACCTCTCCAAGTGCCCTTCTAGTTTCTTATGGCTTTTCTGCATAATCAGATTGTACACATTGGAGAGTGTCAGGAAAGATTGGTAATAGAGAGAGTATATGACATTAGTCTTGAGCCAGGTTTGAAACCACAACATTTAAAATGTATGGTATATATATGTATATATACGGATGTTTATGGCTTAGCACAGTAAGAATGTGCCCAAAATCACACTTTGACTTGCATCTGTCTAAATTACTGTCCTACAGTTCTACTGTACTGATAAGCCAAGTGCAAAATATGCAGCTGAATGTAAAATCTTGGCAGATGCTTGTATTGTAAATGCATGCCTGCGTGTGTCATACAGTTAAACGTGTGTGTGTGTTTGGGGTATCTACACTGTAAAACTGGTCTATGTTTTGATCCCTGTTATAAGCCAGAAGTATTGCAACATCACCATGTAAGGCACACAAGCACACATGCTTACATACACACACGTGCACAGCATCAGTTTCTTCACCAGTAATCCACCACTTATTGAATGTAGTTGAAGCCTCAGAGAAGAAGTGTTCCCACAAGAGGTTGATTTATCTGCCAGAAACACTCAATTTCTAACTTGGCTCCAATGTCCGAATGAACGTACATTATACTTCTGATTTACATGCCAGAGTCTGTCATGACTTCAACATTCAGTAGGTCAGCATATGGAAAACAATAAATATTCTTTCAGACGTTTTGGTTTTCTCACCATAATGCTGATAGACTGATAAACTTAAACAGGATGTCTTTTCTCCAACAAAAGAGAGATTGACAAATGCAAAACTCTGACGATGTCTGTATTTCATTTAGAGCTTACGATGTTTTTTCATGTGTTGTATATTATTTTAAATAGTACACAATGAATGCCAAGAGCTGGAAAGTTGTACACGAATCATTGGCAGCGTTCTGGCCATTACCTTTGCTACCGTTTTGTAACTGATTTCAGCTCTAGGATTAGGAATATATCCCATATGTTGAAGCTGCATCCAACAGTTGCAGTGCAGGAGGGATAGGTCGTTAAATATGTTACTTATACTGATCAAACCTGTCAGAGGAGTACATTGACTTTTTGGCAAAAACTCTATTTTGCAACAAGAACAGTGATATCAGTTCACCTCCATATGGTTAGTATTCAGTACATTATGGTGCAATATGAAGCTAGTTTGTATCATAAACTGCACACAGATGGTTTTCAAACAGAGGTAATACTGATATCAATCTTTTCATTGCATGGCAGCAAGTTGATCAAAGAACTTATTTAAGTTGGGGTGCTCCTTTGAATCTGCCCCACATTCTATGATAGTTACACAATAGAATCTGTCGTGAAAATGCAGTTGACAGCATTTGAGACCCTGAAGGTACATTATGACTCACCTTCAAGACACTTAACACAGCTGTTGGGCTTCCTGCTTACACACTCAAGTTTCTTTTACCTATCTTTTATGTGATTTTGCTATTTTTATACAGCCATAGTGGGGTATTTTGTTTTGTTTGATTTAGGCTCTGTACTCTTCACCTGGATCATGTGACAAGCATAACAGGTATGCGTGCCTCACAGAAATCACTCAGGACTCACCTGCTGTGTGTGCATGTCTGTTGTTTCAAGTGTGTGTGTTTTCTGATTGTGTGCGTGTCAGCGATGTTAGCATTGTTGCCCGTTCCTCCCCATTACACAGGGGCCACTAGTATTAAAAGCTAGCAGGCTAATTAGAGTTTGGCTTTTGGTTGTTCTCTAACGACCCCCTGGCGCACTCTGTCCTGATTGGCTCTGACATGGCAGGCCAACAGCTAATTGGATCAACAGAATTACTCACATTCTTACCATGTTTAAAGTTGCTCTTGATGTATTGATTTGGGGCAAAATGTTACGGCACACTCCTGCACATACCCACACATAAACTTATGTACATACAGTATATCCAAACGCATATACCCAACTTTATATACAGTGAAACATACCTGTGTATTCTTGCATATGTCCACACAAAGTCTATTTTTTCTGTTATTTCTGACTTCAATCTCATCATCGGTGGTCATACTATCGGGTGATGATAAGGTAAGTGGTTGGCAGTGAGTGGAAAACAGTTGTAATTTCATATGTTGAGCAAGTAGGGAGTTAAGATCAAGAGTCAGCTAAGTGCAGTGTTGACAGTTGGAGCTTATAGGAAATCTTGTTTCAACTCCAGTTTCATAACAGGAAAACCGACATGTCAAATATTTCAGTACCTCTCGCTCTTGACTGTTTTTACAACCCCTCACTTACTAGAACTTCTATTTAGCATTCTCCCCCTCAGCTTCCTTTCTTCTCTCCTCTACATTTTCATGTTTTTGTTTTCACTCTTCCTCAATTTCTATCTCTTGTACAAACATGTTTTCTCTTTCTTGCCCTACCTCTTGCACCTCTCTGTTTGTGTTTTAAGAATTATGATTTCAAAAGCAGCCTGAAGTTAAATCCATTCAAACTGTCACTGGAAGAGGAACTCTGTCACTTCCTCTCTACTGCTGTTTACACTCTGTTAGTCCTCCCTCAATATTAGTGGTTTGCAAACATTATTTTCTGGGGTTTCATGATTCCAAGTTATGTTTTAGGGTATTAACGTTCTAGCTCAGTGTCTTATTCATACATATTTACCACATGATTTATATTTTCAACAACAACTCAAATATGTATTGAATTTAACAAAATAAAGCATGAAATACTTTCATGGAGCTGTGAAATGAATCAGTACATCATGTGGAGAGAGTCAGGGAGATAAAAAAAAACAGCTAGATATAACAATAAAACGACAGACAGAGAGGGAAACACTGAGAAAGAGAGAAAGAGAGTGTGTATGAGAGAGCTGTCCAGTATATGTAGCAAACCACTCCAGTTCATCTGCTGTCCATTTGGCTCCAATTAGCAACCAGCCCCCCTAGTCCCAGCTTCCTCTTTCTCTACCTCCTTCCCTCCCTCCCTACCTCCTCTGTTCCCCCTTTCCATCTCCCCCCTTCCCTCTGCTTCCTACACCACACATCTCCTCTGACACAATTACCTCCAGTAGCCTCTCTGCTCAGCCTCTGTGTATGGTTTCTATGTGTGTGTGTGTAAGAGAACAGAGGGAGAAAGTGCATGGATACACATGTGTATCTGCTTCCGTTTGTGGGTACGAACGTGTGTGTACCTAGCCTCCCGCTGCCTTTTTCCATAATAGGCCACCACCAAGGCAGACCCCCAGTCTCTTTTAAGGCATACACACACACATAAGCACACACACACACAGAATGAACAAAGCCCCCTCAGTGAGTCCGTCCATTGGACTGCAGAGGGGTTGGGGAGTGTAAATGGTTACATATTCCCTTAGCTGCATGGGTATAATGACCACTTCTGGGGATTTCAACATCTCAGATCAAAGATGGCTTTATGGTGATGCTTTTTTTTTCACAGGAAAGAAATGGCATTAGCGTTTGCCGTGCCGCAGAATGGTAAAATTTTACCACTGCAATAGTATTTCATTGCATCAGTGCTTCCTTTATGTTTATTCAGCAGTTTTAGGCCAACACAGCAAGATATTTACCACTACTGCTAAAAGAAGTGAGTGTTAAATCACTAACAAAACAGGTCCAATATGCAGGACTGGTGCATTTATCATAACAAAGTATCTAAATAACAACAGTTCTACGTACCTGTCAACCTAACAGTAATTGAAACAGGGACATGGGTGTAACCTGTGTGACCCAACCCAATGTCACGCAGACACTGAAGCTGAAACATAACAGTAAATAACTTGGATAATCAGAAATGTGTGTAATTGAAAATATTATTTTCATTAACGTGTCAGTGTTGAAAAGTTTGCAAATCCACTCTCAAGTCACGTGTTTATGCATGTGGTCCATCGTTATGTCATCACGCTCAATTAAAATTTCACATGCTTTTCTCCACATGTGTGTGTGAGTGTTTATGTTACAGAACATGACTCCTGAAGTGATGCATCAGTTGGTTATTTTAACCGCGGTGACCCTCCATATCAAGGTGACATCACCCACGCGTGTACACACACACACCATCATCCAGTCATTAATTCAGGTTGTCTCTTGGTCCCTGGTGTTTGCGCTCACTCTTGATTGGCTGGGGTCCCCTCAGGACGAGCTCTCATTGGGTAATTTGGAGTCCCTGTAGTTGAAGACCACCCAGGAGTGGTCTGTGCCCCAGTGGGTTTAGGTCCACACCAGTTAATGGTGACACACCACATGTGAGTCCAACTCCTGGCTTATGTCGTACTCCTGTATCTCTTCCCCATTCATTATTTAATTTAAAAAAGCCCCAAAACACTTGTTTTACATGTGGAGCACATATCACATCATATGGAGCACACACGCCAACCAGTAATACACAGTTAGCTTTCCACTGAGGTCTTCCACATCATGTGGTGTATAACCAACAATCTGGTTATATCCCTAAAGATCTTCAGTGGCCCATTCACTCTGTCCTCAACTGACAGACATGAAAAACAAACACATTTATTGATACATTTTTAGTGGGTGTAAAAAATATGGTGTTGGCTCAGTAGCTTGGACAACTCTGCAGAACAAAGTCACATAGTTTTTCTGTAAAGGCTCAGTCTCCTCTAGGAGGTTTTTCATTCCCGGGGAACAAACCTGAACATCTTCACTCAAATGACTGTAACTTCTCGCCCTGTATGTATAACTACAGACAAAGTTCATCTGACCTTTTGAGGTCATTAGTGAGAAATCTGTTATCATTTAGATCCAAGATGAGTCAGTTTGAGTTGAGAAAATTGAATTCCCTGTTAGCAAAACGTCCTCAAAGGACTCACTGGCAGCTAATGTAAGTGTTGTAGAGGCGATCTTAATGGAACTATATAATATCAACAGCTCACCTCACCTCCGTCCCAAGAGCTGAAGAGTTACTGATGAGACCACAGCTGATCTCCTCTGACTCATCTGCTTTTCACTGAGGACTCTCTAATTTTTTGTCACAGAGCAGCAGGACCTTTTTTGTTAAGCCTCTTTGCGGCACCTCAGTAATTATGGGTAATCTGAGATGCATTAGCAAATGCACTTGACCTTTTGCAAAAAAAAGAAAACTCTCAGTTTATTGCGCTTGAGCTTATTTGCCATTTGCGGAATATGCTTAACGGCCATCCTTTTGTTAGCCACTGAGTTTGTTTTACAATCCACTCATCGGAAGGTTTGCGGCTTTGTAAAAAGAGCACAGGATCAGTAAGTGAATCAGATTAGGCCCTTCCTAGACTGTGCAGTGAGGGAGTTTGTTAGCTGTACTGCGGTGGTGGATGAGTCAGGCGCATCCTGAGGACGTGGTCAGATGAGTCTGTGGCAGCATCAGGGCTTAAGGCTGTAAGAGTTTGGCTTTCTGTCCACCTTAAGAAGTGAAGAGAAGCCAGAGATCAACCACACAGATCTACTGTACAGATGTTCTACAAATGATTCCTTTGCTCTGTCATTCTCCCAGCTATCTTCCCTTCATCCCCGCTCATTGTCTTCTTTCAATGTTCTCGTCATTTTTTTTTGTCTGTTATTAATGTATTGTCTGTGGCTTCAGAAATATGTGGTCTGTGGTCTATAGGGGCTTTCAGACCATTGATATGTGTTCATGTCAGCACACTACTGTCCCCCCTTTTTACAATGTGAAAAGGGGTGTGTGATCTGGATGTATGTAAAAAAAAAAAAAAAGAATCATGATGGTTGCGAGCAAATGATTTTGGACACCTTGGAATTGTTATTGTACATCGCTGACGGACAAAGTGTTGTAAAAAAAAAAACAATCTGACAATATATCACTGTGGAAATGGGTCGTTCTATTGTTGCCGTTCATTCTCAGTACAATAGAATACATCATGTATGTGGATTATGACTGTGGAACATAGGTAGTTGACAAGCTGCAAATGCTAGTGTGAAGGATGAGTTCCCTGGATACAAATCCATATGGATTACATCCACCTAGAGCATAGTGGGCTAGTGATATAGAGCCTGAGGAGCCACGAGGACGGAAAGGATGAGAAACAGATGAGGAAGTTTGGATCTACACCCATGTGATGATTGGAGGTCCTCGCTGAATTAAAATCTGAGGTAAACCCACTGAAGTTCAGTACTAAGTGATTCATACTATAACTCTTTACTGTTGAGATTCCACAGAGTAAAAAGCCTTCGACCTATACCATGTTTACTCACAACTACAGTTTTCCCACAGTTCACATGGCTATGGTGTGTTAGTGTTATTATTGGTCAGTGTTACAAGGCATTTAAAGCCAACAGCTTTAAACCACCAGTGTGTGTCTGCCTGGTGTTTTGTCTATAGTGATGTCTTGTGTCTTGTTTGGGACAGAGCAGCTGTGGAGGAAGTGAAGGGAGTCAGCAGTGTCCAGCTGGCGAATTCCACCTAACAACAAGAGGAACAGGCCCTAAACAAAACCCCACTTTAGCTGGTCGGACACAGGTGGGACCTGGTCAGTCTGGTTTGGGGACAAGTCAGTCACAAGTCAAGTTTATTTATATAGCCCGACATCACAAGTATGTCTCATCCCATATCATAGTATATATGTTATATACCATACTACATCAAACACACTCACAGGCAATTTAGAGTCTCCTATTCATCTGACCTGCTTGTCTTTGGACTGTGGGAGGAAACTGGATCACTTGGAGGAAACCCACGCAAACTCAGGGAGAACATGTAAACTTCACAAAAAGAAAGAAAGAACCAGAGCCTAAAACCCAAATCAGGTCTGTAGTTCTGATGTTGAGCAACAGGTAGAGAGCAGTTCGGCACAAATCCAGTTGATAAATTAGACTATCTTCTCTCAAAATTAACGGAATGCAGCAAAGAAATATTAAGAGAAAAAACCCAAACCAAATCCCAACAAACAGTTAACTACTACAGGAAATCAGTGACATTTCTGCAATAGGAGCGACGTCAATTTTGCATCGACACTGACATCATATGGTTTTCACCAGAAACAGATCCAAAGTAGCGTGTGTTCTGCTGGGGGCCAAGGCCATAATGAGGACAATGCCCAGAAGGCTTCCAGAGGCTGTCCATGATGGGTTTTACCAAATAAGGACGTGAATCACTCTTCTTCAACATTCACAAAGTGTACTTAATTCAATGGTGAGTAAGCGCTTTGGATGAAAGAGCTCACCAACTGGCATAAACTGCTATGGCTCACAGATGGTGAAGGTAAAGCCGTGGTTCACCTTCTCAAAGCTGGTACAGATGTCCAGCGGTTTTTATTTCGGGTTAGAGTGGGGACAGAGGCTAACCAACTGACAGTTAACAAATGGTCCCCAGCTTTTATAGAGCCGTGGAAAGGAAACCAGAATGCCAGTCTGCTTCCTCTGGTTGCACCGCACACACACACACATACACACACACACACAGGCTCACACAGACACACACACACACATACACACAGTACAGGCAGGCTGTCAGGCCACTAAAAAGTGATGAGGAGGGGACTGACTGCGGTCACATTTACAAGAAGAACAAACTCTACTCGACTGCAGCCTACAGTCTCAGTTTCCCATGCAGATTTATAAAGATTTATTGCTACATTTTGAGTAGTCAAACTGCTATTAGTACACACAAACAGTTTAGGACTAAGATAAACTCTATTCTGATCTTATCAGATCCTGTTACAGATTTGTAGTAAACGTCACAGTGACACCACATATTAATGGCCATTCACAGATTTTTTTTCATTTTGTGTTACAAGGCTTGCTGAGTCATAAAAATCAAACATGTTATGATGGTGCCAACTGGATCAGGAGGCAAGAGATTTGAGTTCCTTAACCTTCCCACAATGGACTGTCCATTTCGACCACCGCAAACGAGCATGGACCCGCTCCAATCTTGATAATCAGTCATGATGGACAAACCTTTAGCCTTTTAGTTTTTCTGTGATAAGAAACATGATTAGAGACCAAAGACAGCTGCAACAGAAAAGCTTTTTGCTGAACTTGTAGTGTAGTCAGTGTGTTATACAGGTATTTTGGAGTGTACTTTTTCTCTGTGGCATTCAAAGTGTACAAACCTATCAGCCGAACTGCACTATACAAGCGGCTGAGGTCAACAGTAGAGGGTATCCCCCCCTCTAAGCAGTGTGGCCACCTCCTAAATGACCAGCCAAAACTGAACTTGTTACAAAACACCAAGAGGAAACAGCGTGAAACCAGGTAGCACTCCAAATCCCAAACTGGACATCAAACAATGTTCTGAGGGTTATGGCCAAGAGTTCAGACTATTTTCCCCTTCAGTGGCCACATATCCATTCACTCCATGTTCTTTTCCATTATTCAGCGATTCTGTTCAACCTGAATCAGTGACCATTGGTCAGTCATTCAATTAAACCAGTAAATCTGAGTGAATCAAGCTGGAATAAATCCTGCTTCCCAGGTGAGTCCAATTCAAGTTGACCAGCTCAGGCTGGGGCCGCAGCAGTGCCCTCATGCACTCGTTTGCTGGGTTTGGTTCACTTGGCTGTAAACGGACACCATTAGCCGGTAGGGTCGTTAAGCCACTTTAGGCCAATTAACTTTCCTTTACACGCAACACACCCAGCTGGAGGGCTCATGTTTGGGCTTTTGCAAAGAGAAGGAGAAAAGGGAAATACAGAAGTAGAGGGAAAGGAGAACAGGATAGGGAAATTATTACTGAATGCCGGGCTGATATACCGATTCTCATGAACATGCTGAGGTGCTGAGGTGTGGATGAGGAAAGGGTCAGGAGAGAAGGGAGGGATGGGGAAAGGGGGAGACACAGAGGAGGAGAAAGGTCAGGTGGGGTGAGATGGAGAGAGGTGAAGCGAGGTGTGGAGGAGGAGGATTTTTTGGCACCCCAACATGCCTGAATTGACTATGTAAACCAGTGTTGTTCATCCAATATCTGCAAGATATAGAGAAGAGAAGAGAAAAAACAGAATGAAGAGCTGCAAAGAGGAAAGGCAGGCATCTAGATAGGCCCATTAACTATAATAGCAGATAATACGATAGAGCCAGTGTTTACATACAGGCATGGTAGAAGCTTTGTGGGATGCCACTGAACCATAGGAGAACAGACGAGAGGCGCGTGTGTGTGTGTGCGTCCGTATGTATTTAATTATGCGTCATTAGTGCGGTCATGTTGAAATATTGCAGTCTGATAAATGTTGTTAATGCCTCAGTGAGTGCAGGCGCAGAAGTGAGAGAAGAGAGATGATACAGATGGCCTTTCAGCCATGTGTCTGCCTAGTAACGCTGGATCTTTTCCACTCTCCCCCCTGCCCAGCTGAAAGTGTCCTTGCATCTCGTCGGCTGACATCACTGAAATCAGTTGTGAAAGTTGAAACTGTAAAAACAGACTCAAGACATCTGTAATCAGGGACCGAAAATGATGAGACAGACTGACGGACAAAGTGCTGTAAAGTGCTGCGGCTTCCTAATAACAGAGGAGCGAGAAAGAGAGAGAGAGAGAGAGAGAGACTTTAATGACCAAATGAGAAATATATACAAAGACAGAGCGAGAGAGGAAGAAGCGGCGAGAGAGAAAGGAGGATGCCGTGATGACGTAGCACTCTGTAGGAGATTATAGCCTTGCTGCCGAGCCCTGCAATAAAACCCTCATCTAAATCATTGAGCTCTTTATTTACTAAATGTATCCGCGGCACTGTTTACAGCTCTGTCCCCATTCCACCGCTGCATGCATGTTAAGTTCCTACCAGACAAGCAAGGAGAGGCTTTCCGAAACTCTATATTCACAGAAATGAAAGGGGAAACATGACCTGTAATAGCCAGCACACTGAAACAGATTACATGTAGTTGGTCTTGTGTACTTGGATTACAGACTGAGGGCCCTAAGTGCGTCGTGCATATGTAAACCACGGGATACACACGGAAACCAAGGGAAGAGAGTGATATATGCACTTCCAAATGTCTTAATTAGATTCAGGAAACAAAGCATCAAACAATGACAGAGAGGATACATGTGCCCCCTTTTGACTTCATTCAACACAATATTTCAACCAATGACTGGGTTTCGTCATGCATGTGTGTGGAGCTGCATTGAATAAACCACAGAGGGAGCACTGTTACAGTGTGCGGGTTAGTTTCCTCCTATGCTGGGAACCACAATGAGGTAAACCTACTGCCTCATTTGGTTTTCTACTGTCTAGCTCTGCACTAAATACTGTCTACACACAGGAAAATTAAGGTGCGAACCGGATCCGAAAATGGTTCTTTGGAGTGATGCCATAGAAGAACCATTTCTGGTTCCACAAAGAACCAGAAAAACCTGCATTTTTTGCATTTTTGTTTATCTGCCCTTGTATAGCCTCATTTGCAATTGCATAATATATACTATGGAGGGGTTTGGTTATTTTCCAAATTTATGGAACCACTATCCAATAACTAACAATAAAGAACCTTTTAATATTAAAAACATTATTGAAAGGTTCATGTATGTATGTCTAAACACAAATTACACCATATATTGTCATATATATAGTGTCATATATCTCAGACTGAGTGATTAAAAGTGATGCAAAAAACCCACTGTCTGTTTGATGTGAGCTTATATTTGTTGCGGTTGTTTTTGTTGCTGTCCATCATTGTCTTCTTCTTACTCTTCTCCCCTTTCATCTCCTTAGTTTCTTTTGACATGGCAGCCTTATTTGCAGGTAAGTAAAGTAGCAGCAATGGACAAAATCTTGAGGCCTTGGCAAGTTGTTTCATAGTGAATAAATACTCAAGAAAACAGTGTAAAGCGCTAAAGAAATGCAGACACACACCTTGAGTGCCACACAGTTAAAAGACTAGGAAATAGATGACACCGTTACACTTTATTGCTGACAACTGAGAGCCTTAATAATTACAGAGGATTTAAAAAAGAAGCTACCTAGAAACAACTCTTTCTCTCTCTCTCTTCCCCTCTCTGTCCCTCTATCTCTTTTTAACTTTCCTCTTCTCTTTCTTTCCTCCCTTTAAAACATTTTTCTCTCCTCTCTTTTATTCTATCTCTCCATCTCTCTATGCCCCTGTTTCTTTATCTCTATCTCCCTCTCCATCTGTCTTTCTTTCCCTCTCTCCTGTCCCTCTCAATCTCTCTCTCACTCTATGCCTCTTTTACTTTCTCCACACTCCCCCCTTTTTGCTCTGTCTCCACTATCTCTCCCTCCTTTCTCTCTCTTTCTTGAAGCCATATGGTCTAATTGTAACCATGTGTGTGTTTGATGATTACAGTGGTAGCTCTGTCAGACTCTGAGAAACTTTAGTATAACACATAGAGGTGGCACAGGCAGACACACACAAATGCTCTCTCACACACACACACACACATACATTTAAATACAGGCATGCGTGCACACACACACATGTGCGTACGTGTGCAGAAACAGAGACTCACACTTGCGTCACACCAGCAATGGCTCCAGAAAAACACCCACTCTTTACACACAAAGAAGTAATCTTTAAAAAAAAACTCCTCCCAATTCATGTCATTGTGGTAAATATTTTCATATCATGGTTTCATGAAGTGACAATACGCTGAACCACATGGATGAGTGTTTCACAGAAATGCGGTGATGAATCGTGGGGTAAATGGCCCTCTTCCTCTTTCTGTGTGCCTTGGGGAAAACACAAAACAGCCAAGCTTTGTGCATTGTATTGCTGCTTCGCTTGATTAGAAAATATGCTGTTGTGTCTTGCAAAACAAAAGACATGTCTCGATGCGGAATCAAAGAAAGCCAAGACCGAGAGGAAGGAGTAGGAGAAGAAGAAGAACATTGATCTGGTGTGTGACTTCTAGGATTTCCAGGCCCCCGGACAAGAAGTGATACTGCAGATATCAGACTGTAGGACAATAAGAAAAGCTAAGCTGAGCTGTGGCATTTCTGCTCTTATTGCTTTGTTTCCCAAGCTTTCTGATTCACAGCCTCCTAACACACTGTGATGCCTAGTTGTGATGACTATTTGCAATCGTAAACATCCAGGCTGCTGAACACCATCCTGAAGATCTTTATTCACTTAATTATTGGAGGTTTCAAGACTACAGTCATGATGATTAATTTCTACAGAAGAAATATATGTTTTCACATTTTATAAATCATTTTGCAACCCCAGAAACTCATCTCCCAGGAGGTCCTGACCCCCAGTTTGAGAACCGCTGCTCTTATTGAACAGTGTACAGAACAGAGTGAGGGGGAAGACATTGGACTGAGAATGGGATGACATGCCAAAGGTTGAGACCTGGATTGAAACTCCTCTGCTGAGCCAACAAGACACTTAATGGGATTTCTTAAAAAGGAGAAATCTGTTGAAAAAAAGAACTTGGTCCAAGACTAGACCTGAGCATTTTCTGTGAAACTGGCCCTCAGTGATTCAGTGTATTTGCTAAATCTACCAGGCCTGTGAACTTAATTGACCTACAGAATCTCTGGTCTTAATTATGTCTTCCACATCTGTCTGTTGAGTGAGAGAGGGTTTGTGCAGCAGCCTACTCTGCTGTAGTCTAGTTGACTATGACTTTTCTTTTCTCTGCTCAAATTCATCCTGTTCTCAGTTCGGTATCTAGCTCAAGGACACTTGATACTTTGCCAGGACACAAAAAAGAAAAATCATAATTATTTCGATGATGCTTGATGTGAATCCTCTCTTCTCTCATCGCTTCTTCACTCCTCCTCTCCAGTTTTCTCTTCTTTCCTTCCTACACGTTCCCCTCTCCTCTGCTCCTTTCCCCTCCTCTTCCACTGCTATATCAAACAGCTGTGTCATGGTTGAACCTGAGCGTGGGAAGGGAAGTCAGTCTGAGGTTGCTGTGGTGATAACAGGATTTACAAAACCACAAGAAGAACTGTCTGTGAATCCATCTTTACCAAAACAGCTTCTTGAACACAATCCACCAGTCTACTGTCTGAATGGGCCAAGACTGCCGACCGGGGATATACGTGCACGCTATGCAGATATGTGCGCTCATGTGCACACACACACACACACACACACACACACACACATAGAGTTTGTTGCCAAAGCTCATTTGAGCTACTTATCTTCTATTACATGGTGCACTCTACTGGCCTGTCAAACAAGGAAACAGTAAACCTGTCGTCTTCCACTAATGCTGCAGTTCCTTTCATGGCCAGTCAGTAACAAATATGTCACCTTGTTTTACCTGTAATTGTAGCACCCCCCTTTGGCCAATCAGTGCACATTTGAAGATGCTGGACTGCTGTGGTAAGATAAATAATTTCCCCAAGTTTCGTCAAAATCTGATCAGTGGTGTCTGAGATATCGCGCATGACACATGGACAAATTAATGAATGAACAATGTAGCGCCCCCTTGGGACAGTCAGAGTAATTCTGAAAGAATTTGCAGAAATTCAATGGTGAGATGCATCATTCTCTCAACTGTTGTCAAAATCCGATCAGCGGTGTCTGAGATATCGCATGTGATGGACGAACGAATGAATAAACTAATGAACGGAAGCAGACCAATCCAAAGTGCTCCACCAGATTTCATCATGGGGACAAATATATATTAAAATTCCTCACTGTTTAATGAGGAGGAGAGGAGAGGAGTGGAGAGGAGAGGAGAGGAGAGGTATTTCCTGTGTGTGTGCACATGACACCAGTTCCAGTATGGGCCTAGCTAGCTTACTTCCGACCGCATACCGACATTTAACTCTCAATAAACCATTGTGTCAGCATCCCTTCTACTTTAATCTACCTGCTTTAATTCTGCCTCTGTCTTTCCCTCCCTCCCTCCATCTCTCTCTCTCTCTCTCTTTCTCTCTCTCTCTCTCTCACACACACACATCCCCTCACTCCCCCAACCCTCTTTCTCTCGATTCAGTCTTTTCAACTCTTCAAAATGAGCAATTCATTTTATTTCATGATTTTATAATGAATCATAATGTAGGGTGTTAAGAGGGAAAGGTTCATTCATAAATGTAAAAAAAAAAAAAAAGTTTTATTCCAAAATGAAATATCCACCATATGAAAATATGACTCATACTCTTAAAACATTATTGTTCGCACCAACTTTAAACAAATTATGACACTTTTTAAAGGCTAACCTATAGGCCTGTGGATGGTTGACAAAATCATTGACAGACTAAAGACTAAATGCTCTTTGTGTTATTGATGGTAGTTATTCATCTGCCTCATGATTGTATAGATGCACTGAATGTCAAAATTACATGTAAAGTACAACAACTCGTCATCAGTCAGGTTTAGGAGGCTGTTCGAATGTCATACAGGAGGAGTGATTATACAGCCATTTGGCACCATCTAGTGACAGTTTATTTCAAGCACATCTGCCTTGAGGAAAAGTAATTCAATATGTTCCTACTATGATCTTGGACAGTTCAGCCTAGAATTGTGAACAAGTCTTTCCCAAAGCTACAAAACGAGCGATGAGTTGCAGGATAACTTAGTGGACACAGTGACAGTACCAAGGGTGACTCTCGGATATGGTTATGTTTTGTTTTTTGTTTTTTTTAATCATTACAAGACAAATCTCATTTGGATGGAAAAGCAGTCTTAGTCAACAAAGACAGAAACTTTAAACTGTCTCTTTGCAGTCACTTTACAGATTAAGTGAGAGTCAGGTAAGATCAGACACTTTTTACATTTTGTGCTACTATGGCATAAGATAAGATTACACTTTATTGATCCCCTATTCGAAATTCAGGAATGTAACATAACATAACAATATAACAATAATTGCTGTGTGTACTTAAGGATGTTGGGCATCCAGGGAAATTAAAACATTTTCTATATCTAATACAGTTTTAGAGGTTTAACACATTTTTAAAAAATTGTCTTTCTGGCTCAATTTACCCCAGGGTGGGTTTAAGTTTAAGAGACAGGGCAAGTTGAGTCCTGGTGGTAAAACGTTACACAACTTAAAACCTTGATTTTGAAATTTTTAGCTCTTTGACTAGAGCCTTACCATCATGCCACTAGTTTGGTTTCAGTAGTAGACAATCTGTCTCCATTCTGTCTCCTCTGAGAATGGCGATAATGGTGATAATGTCTCTTATTTTTGAAAGGATACTAACGCACAACTTGACTCAACACAACTGGCAACACAATGTTTGTGCTGTGTGTGTGTGTGTGTGTGTGTGTGTGTAGGTGTGTGTGTGTAAGTGTAGGTGTGTGTGTCTGTCATAGCCTGTGCCTGGTACTTCTTTGTTGATTTTCTCAGTATATTTCTTCAGTGTCATTCTGTCTGTCTTCTGTTCCCTTTCCACTGATCCAATCGACTTCCTTGCCTGCTCTTTTTTAGATCCTCTGAGACGGCTGAACCCCTCTTTGTTTTGCATTCGTTGGCTTGGCATAATGATTATTGCTCTGTAATATTAGAAAATACCTCTTGAGCACATATGTGTTTAAATTAGCTACATTTTAAGTCGAGAATATGAATGCAATTAGATTCAGATAAGCTGAGTGGTTTTTTTAAAACTGCTTCACACAGGCTAGTCAGGCCTACAGTTATGCTAATTTTATGACTCCATATTTTACTTAATGAAGCCTTGAACTGATATATAAAAAAGCCTCAAACATACAGTACCTCCATTTAGATACAAGAATCATGACATCTTTACCATGATGAAATAATTTGACATAGCAAAAATCTAATTTTTGACCTGGCTCTGCTTCCACTTTCTCCATTATGCTCTCCTCCGTCACATTTTAAGGGAACTCAATTGTTCTTCCCACATCTGCGATTACATAATTAATTTTGTGTATGGTTGCCTAGATACAAGGGGTGGCTCCTCTTACCCACAGGCTAAACTTAGCCCGTTCTACAGTCACGCTTCTCTGGGTTCTAGCTTTGGAAGAGATTTTTCCATGTACACAAATATTATAATATTAATAATATCACATTTTATTTATAAAGCATTTTTCGTGATACTATACTGGGCAACTGTCATCGGGTGGATTTCCCCTTGAAAGATTTCACTGGTACTTTATAGGAAAAAAACTCTAGCAAACCTGAGGCACTGCAGTGACTCAGCAGGCAGAGGAATACACCATGCTATCAGGAGGTCAAGGATTCAATCCCAGCCTGTGACCTTTTGTTACCTTTCTCCCTCGAAGTCCAAAAAAAAGCAGAAGACCCATAGAAATAACCTTTTATACTGCAGTAGATGTACACAACGCACCACAGCTGACTTGGCATTTGCCTCCGATTGTCATTTCTCACATACAGTTTATTCTAATATTAATATCTAAAACTATAGATGTGTCAATTACAAGTTTTATTATTTTGAAAGTTTGATATCAAATCATTAAGTCTCAAAATAAGATCAACTGTTTATTTGGATTGTTAAGTGATGCGGGTTAACCTAATACTTTAAAAGATAGACCTATCTGTTCCATTAAATGATAAGAATCAAATATATATGTTCACTTTCCCTTCGGCATTTCAGGATATATCTAACTGCTAAGTTATTGCTACAAGTAGCAAAACTCACTGCAGGCAACATTTCAGTGACTGCTATATAACTGGCTAGCATCCAACTTTACAATGGCAGCAATATGAGAGGATAGAGAATATGTCCCACCTCCTTGGCTTGGATATACCTGCTGGATAGAGTACATCCACTAAAAGGCAGGACACTTTTATTAGGCTTTACAGACAGTGATACAGTAGTAAATAAAACGGTGGGTAAACTATGACCTATACAGTTTAAACAAACAGTAAACATAAAATTACCACTGTAAAAATATATATCAACACCTGCTACAAAGGATATTCAATACTGGTCATAAAAGGATAAAATATTAAATTATGTGTTGACTGTGTTGTCCTGAATTTGTGCTTGTCTTGTACTTAAGTGGGCTGCAGTGTAAATGAGTCTCTTGACTTTTCTGTGTATTTATTGCTGAAGGTGATGCACTGTGGTTGTATAACTGTGTCATTGTTCTTGTCTGCCCTTTCATGAACTACATTTCAACTTTCAAATAAATCTAATGGAATATTAACAACAATCTAAAGGAAGAAACACAGACTAAAAGGTATAGTTTTACAGTATGCCATTAAGTCCTGGTGTGGTTTCAACATCACTTCCCTTTAGTTCTGTCTCACTGTCTTCTTCAGATGTTTATTTTTCATTTCTAGATACTTCTGGCATCACATGTAAGAACTGTGTGCTTATATGTTGTATTTGACATGACTGACTGAAATTGTTGTTTTGATACTCTTAACTAATCTGGTTGTAACAATGTGGGCTAATGTTGTTTTGAGTGTTGCCCACTCTACAGGCAGAGAGGGCATTAAAGCCAAGGTGAAGAGGGGCAGCGGTGTGGCTGATTTGCAGCACATAGCTTTTTATACAGCTTGATTGCTCTTACCTTTTCTTTGTTTGAGAATAGTGTTGATTATTTTCACTATTCAATGCCATGTAAAGCCTGGAATAAATCATTCCCTGTCATTTTTTAAACCTCAAATCTGGACAGCAACATTGTCAGAGTCATAGTCCCCCAGTCACCACAGCTACTTGAATATTAGACTAGGAGTTCCTGCCAAGAAAAGTCAATTCATTACATCATACAACACACATAAACAGTAAGTGACCCTAGTCTGCATTTGCTAAATCACAGCACTAACTGACATTGTCCTCTCAAGTGTCGTTGTCATTTTGGGGCTTTCGGATTCTATCCAGATCCAAAAGATTTTTTTGCCTATGGTGAAAACAAATGGGATTTTTGGATCATGTTTGCCAATGAGGCAATTTCTCATTCCTCCGGGATCCGGAATGCCTTGTTTGGGCCAAAAAATGATGTCACACTTGAGAGGACAATTCACAGACCAATTAACATACTGTATAGGCCTTTTCCAACATGGAGTCAAGCATAGTTAAGAGTAGGGTACAACAAAATGGTCTGACAAAATCATATGGTGTAAAGATAAGCCTTCTCTCCAATTTTGCACTGTGCCTGTCTGACTGCTAATGCCTTGTTGCTGTGAGCTGCGGAGGTGAAGTCTGACCTCCTTGGCTGGCCTCAGCTGTAGAGTGATGATGGTGATTTTGCTCTGTCTAGTCTCAGATGAAGAACTTATTTGGCTCTCACTGGCCTCCGGTAGGGAGCTGCTCTGTCCTGTCTGGCCTCAGTTCTGCTGAAAAGGAGCTTTGGACTGAGCGTGAGGATTGTAGATTACTTTTTTCATAGGTGGGTGAAGGCTTGTGACACCTTGTAAGCTCCTTTGCCTTCCCCCACCTCTGAAAGAATATTCACAATGGGTGTAGTTTGTGTTTAAAAACAAAATAAAAATGGTCTACACTGCAAAAAACAGTCAGTCTTAAGTCATTTAGTCTCATATTAAGCCATCAAATCATTTGTATTTTTCGTAAACCAAGAGAAAAATTCTGCCAGTGAGGTGCGATCACTCCACTTGTTTCCAGTGCAGGTTCACTTGTTTCAGGAATTTTCTAGAAGTGACTGTCAATATCTTGAAACAAGTCAGAATAAGGCAGATCACTGCACTACTATCAAGAAAATGACACTTGATTCTACAAAATTCTTGAAAACAAATTGATTTGCATTGTAAACATGTGACATTATCTAATGCCATTGGCAGATGTTTTCACTTTTTTTAAGAAAATTACAATTTTAGGACAGACTAAGAATCCCTGGCCCTTTGGGGTCAAGGCAGATGCTCCTATTGCTTATGCTATACTCTGTGGTTTGAAATGGTTTCATATAGGCCCTAGAGCTGGATAGATAAAGTATAGAAAGGATGAGAATAGAACCAAAGACAATAGAATAGACAGATGGAGAGATATCCTGGAGGGAATTCAGTAACAGCAACAACCTTGAGAGAAATTTGGCTCACATGTTTTTCTTTCACATGATCTGCCAATTTAGAAATCACCAGTATAGATAATATGATAATGTGATGATCAGATAATATATATATAGATAATAGATAAAATACTCGCACTGATTGATTTGGATACCTCTTTGGGAAACAACATCTAGGAGACAGGTGGAGGACTTCATGCAAGACACAACTGTTTCCAGGACCAGGGGAGCAATGGCTTCAAAACAGCTGATCACAGCCAAATTACCAACAGTGATAGATAGGCCCTGTCAGTGAGAGGAACCTTATATGCTCTACTTATTTGGTAAAGAATACTAAAAAATATTCACACTTTTCAGAGGAGGCTTCAATACAGTGACAAGAGGAATTTCCGTTTCGGTGATGTTGAAAAGCAGCCTAGAGTTACGATGGTTCTTAGAAATCAGACCAGAGAAATAAGCTGCTTGATCTTAACCACTTTCTGACATTTCAGCATTGCGTCCTTCATAATATTGTTGGAGTTTATCATCTCTCTGTTTATGCTTTTCTACATCCTCTCTTCATGGCCTTAGCGTTATCATCTGGCCATGGCAGGAGGATTTTTCTGGATTTTTCTGGCCATAAAGGGAGCAAGAGCGTCAGGAATACTCAAGCAGAATATCAACAACGTGCTTCCACTCAACCCTTTCCTCTGACCCACGCAATTTCTCTTTGTTAACATTCACTCTGCCGCATGGCACAAGGGATAGTTACACTAAATCCTGCATATCAGAAACTAAATAAATAATACAAGATGGGATACACAATGATTACAAATCACATTTAAACGCATAGTTCCCATCAGAATAGACACAATTTAACTTCCCCACAGAGAAATGAACATCTTATCTTCTTATTTTGCATTTATTGTAATTGGGAGCTGACATTGCCCATCACAATGCAGCAAACAATTAATGACCTTGGGATCATGACCCACCTTTTAAAATCCATTGTAAAGTGACAACAATGTACGGACATCAACTGGAATATCAACCAGTATTGCTCAATTCCTGAAAAGTTATTTTTTGGAGATAATGAAAGCCTGTACAGGTCTGATTGCATGCACAAAATGATTTGCATTTCAAATGAACCCAAACTCCCCAGCAGCTAGTAGTGGCTAGCTCAGCTAATGAATAATGGATTGACTGGAGATCAGTTGGCATTGCGGCACTGGTGACTGTATGCTGTTTGGACTCCACTTTAGAATAGACTATACTAGACTAGACTAGACTGGGCTAGACTAGACTAGACTGGGCTAGGTTAGGATTAGGTTAGACGAGACAAGATGAAATCAGAGGAGAGAAGAGAAGAGAAGAGAAGAGAAGAGAAGAGAAGAGACCTGTAGAATAGAATAGAATAGAATAGAATTCAACTTCATTACCTATTCCAATACACATTTTAGACTGGAGATCAAGGTAATCAGAAAAGACAGGGCATATACCATTATGCTGACTGACTAGAAATATCATTGTCCCTGTATAGTTAAGAAGACTGCTACCAACCTCCTATATACAGTAGCTATTACTATTAGTAGCTTCAATTAGAAAGGTTAGTCAGACCTTGGCCTATAAACACAGTACAACATTTTTGCAACACCTTCCTAATATTGCGTTTGTGCAAGTGACGTCTCAGTTATCTCAGTTAATCACAGGGCTTAAAAAGCCTTGTTTAATCTGTCTAATGTTTAATGAATCCTACTTTCCACCTGGATTCACCCGATATTCATTCTGTTTGAGGTTAAGAGTCAAGAGCATGTATTTTTAATATTTTTTTTATACATATCAAGGACATGCTTTATTGACTCTGGGCTCACACAATTAGAGCAGCATCACACTCAAATATGGAATTTGGGTTTATATACTGTAATTTTAACAGTTTTAGTACAAACTGCACTACGGAAAGTCAGCTGCACCAAAATAGAGATGGGTGCTGAACCCAACTGTGTATATATCAATTTCAATTAAATTCAATTTCATCTTTGTTGCAGACTCATGGTCCATAGAAAAGAAAAGAAAAGAAAAGAAAAGAAATAAACAGTGTTTTACCAGTGTTTTATCAGGGTTTACACTGCAATATATCTAATGGTCACGGTCAGTCCTAAAGGCCTACTCTGGCACAAACAGAAAGATCAATGAGTTAAAACAGTAACAATTTAAAAGAAAAATAAAATAAAACTAGAAGGGCACTCGGAGAGCGCAGACCTCCGCCAAGGTTCGTGCTATTATTGCTTGTTCGTGAGTCAGATCCAGATCCGCTCCAAAATTGAATGGGTTCTTCCTTGGCCCATGCTACACCCTTCCACCAAGTTTCATGAAAATCGGGCCAGTAGTTTTTCCGTAATCCTGCTAACAGACAAACAAACAAACAGACAAACAAACAAACGGCACTGAAAACATAACCTCCTTGGCAGAGGTAATAAGGTAAAATAAATAAAAATAGAAACCTTGCATCTCCAAAAAAATCAGCCTCTAGGCAATTGAGGGAAACCAGCTGATTTTTTTCCACTGACATGCATGTATTTACAGGCGGGTTAGAGAAGCTGACCAAAATCCAGATGAGCTTGTCCGTCCTGCTGAAGTGTCCTTGAGCAAGACACTGAATCCCTACCAGCCCCAGAGCCACTGCTGTGTAACTGAACACCCTGATCCCCCTGTGGAGGAGAACAAGTGAGAAGAGAGTTTCCCTGCAGGGATCAATAAAGTATCAAATTATTATCGGGGGTCATGAAACATGTCCTATTCACGAGAGACACTGAGAGAGAGTTTTCAAGGATAGTAAAGGCAAAATTGGAGATACAAATTTCCTGCATGACGCCACCAATAGTATGATGTGTGCATGGGCCAAGGTCAGAATCAGTTGTTCTGAATTGGAGCCAGCGGAGGTCACTGTTGCGTGTGAGCTGTCAGACTGTGACTTCTGTGGGAGTTTCTCTCTCCAATATAAAGTTGAATGGATCTGCTGACCCAAGAGTCACCTCTGAAGATCCTTTCATGTTTGGTGGTGGTGGTGTTGTTGTTAGGGGGGTGTGGGGGGAAGAAAGAAAGGGAGGGAGGAGATGAAGAGAGACAGACAGAGAGAGAGAGTCAATGTGTGTGAGTGTGTCTGAGAGAGAGAGAGAGAGAGAGACAGAGAGAGAGAGGTATATGGGTCTCAGTTTTCCCCTCTGCATAGGACAGTTTTCACCTGAGAAAGCACTGCAGCAACTCCACCTCGCCTCCTACGCACATACAGATAGGAGAGAGAGAGTGAGAGTATGTGTTTACACAGTTCTCACTTATTTGTATTTATATTTTTTTAACTGCAATGTCCACATTTTTCTATTTTTATGTTTAAGTTATCTTTACTTATCTATACATATATATATAAACAGCAAAAGCACAATGTTCTGTTTGTATTTTTAAGGTAATTTTACCTATTCTTATTTATATATTTGATTGCAATGTTGCAATGTTACACAGCTCTGTTTACACATTTCTAGTATATTTTTAATTGTACGTACATTGAATTGAATTGTGTGTGTGTGTGTGAGAGAGAGAGGGGGGGGGGGCAGGACAGTGAGACGGGTGGGAGGGGCAGGGAGGGACTTCAGGGTAGCAAACGCCCCCACTTTCCCTCTGTGTTCATTTAATATTCAATTAGCTCCAAGCAGAGAGAGAGAGAGAGAGCGAGCGAGGGGGAGAGAGAGAGAGAGAGAGAGAGCGAGCGAGAGAGAGAGAGCGAGAGAGAGATATCAACACAGAGACAACTTGACAGCAAGACGCAGTTCATTCATTTTTAAATCAGAAAGCATGGTTCCTAGACTAGCGCCCAGCACTCATCCAGCCGTCTGCACGGGGAGTTGGGTCACTTGCCCGAGCCTGTCTCTCAACTTTTCCGGGCTGTAACACCATGGACCCGCTATGGACGGACACCGGCGCTCCGGTATGGCATGCAAATACGTACTCTGACGTCGGCGATCATGTGGCTTTTGGCGTAGATCCTCCTTGTGATCGCCAGTTTTTTCTTTTCTGTCGTCTGTTGTCTGGTCGGGTATTGGACCGTCTCTAGAATATTACACGCCGATTTGGCTTATTTGTCGGTAAGCAGTCGGTTGGGGATTTACCGCGCCACCTGAGCATCGCACCAAATCGGCGGGCAGGTAAGAATTAGATAAACTCTTCCTCTGTTATTGCAGCGGCTAGCACCCCCCCCTCCTAAAAAAAAACACAAGTCCCCTCAAGTTAAAACTGCATGTAGTTGTTTGTTTTCGCTCCTCTCCTGCCGTACCACCTCTGCGTGGCTCACAAACCGCCACACGCCTCCGTATAAATATTTTAACTTGTCTAGCCGCATGAACTTTGCTTGCCCCTGTCGTTTCCACCTGCGTACTGAGACAATGTGTCCGCCAAGTTGTTAATTGGACGTTTTCGCCCCCGTGTTAAGTTTCACTTGAATACATTGTAACCGTGGTGGGGGAAGGCAGAGAGGGAGAACATCGTGTCTACTTTTCCTCCTCCCCGTGTCGACATAACCAGCAAAACATGGCCGTCCTTTGCCGACATGTTGTTACGTCGATGGCGAGAGGGGGAACATTTGGGAGAGTGTTTTTCTGCGCCCCTCTGTCACATCTCGGCTTGACCGGTGGAAATAACCGCTAAACTCCGGTCGACGCCGGTGTACGCGTTCACCTTGACCGGTACGTTGTTTTGAGTGCAACTTTTTCAGTCCGACGTTGTTTATAGACTTTGATTTCTGTGACTGTGTGATGTAGGCGTAACGTTACCCCAAGTGACGCCGCCTCCCCTCCGCGGCCACGGCCGTTATACTGCAGACAGACAGACAGGCAGACAGGCAGGCAGGCAGACAGGCAGACAGGCAGGCAACGCTGACTGAGCGACAGACCGCATATCCATTCGTCGCAGTATGCCTATACTGTGGCTGTAACTGCTGTAAAAGTCAGGCGTGGTTGTTTTTAATTCAGAATTGCAACTTTGGTTGTGAGCCCAGTACCCTTCCTGCGCTGCCTGGCTGCCTGCATGGAGGCAGACTGAGTGCAGCACTGTACTGCACTGGAGTCAGTACACACACTTTGTTTCAACCAGGGTGTCTGCTTGTACGTGTGCCCTTGTGGGGAAGAAAAATAACTCTATCAGTCTAATAATACATTTTGGAAGGATACTCATTTGACTGATTGGTTTATTTCAGTGTCTTGCATCCTAAATGCTGCTTCTAAGACTCTGTTTATCCTTGAAGTTTTGAGAACAGGTACATACACAAACAGATATGGGGCAAGCATCAAACATAACGCATGGCACAATAATATAAACATGATGCATAAACAATTACAATCCTGGGTCCCATAATCCAAACAAATAATTCAGGTTGCCTTCGAATCCATGGCCTCAGCAACACAACTTAATGTCCAATGTACGTCACTTAATACTATGTATTGTAGTTTAACTCCATCATCAATATATGGTGATACACCAATCAAATATCACATATTTTATATCGTACAGGAATATTATAGGCAGACCATGGGAGAGAAAAAATGCCATAAAGGTCTTCTAAGGTAACTCACTATAGTAGACACAGTAGTCCCTCTAGGAATATTATAGTGATGTTTCACGGGGGTGGGACTTGCCATGATGCTGACAACGATGATGATGATGAGCAAGGAAAAAGTAACACTTACAGAACTATCTGGCATTGCCAAAACTGGAAACACTTCAGTATGTTACACAGTAACACCAGCTGGACACCGATGCCAGTTACTATTAGATATCGACTCTGTCAGCATGGAGGTTAGGGGTAGAGGGCCACTTTATATCTACCATGGTGTAGGTTATATAAAAACTTTGACACCCAGTTCACTGTGCAGCAGTTAAATACACCTGCTAACTAGCATTAGCAGTCTGACCTCTGACAGGTCAAAACACTCAGTACCCGCTAGTGGCCCAAATAATAGAAAGAAACGAGTGTGTGTTATGGACATTGCTTTTTTTGTATAGCTGTCACCCAATCATTTTGAGATATTGTCTGTACTCAAACACCTATGTGTGATAAATACCTTGTTCATTAGATTACATTCCCTTCACATTATTATGACTTTGCATTATCGAAAGCCTGCAAAGAGCCATTAATGGCCTACTGTATGTCTAAGCACCTGGGACAACTTCTTATTTTATCAATGTTATAAACATTCTCCAATGAAGAGTGCCAGCGCTCCTGTAACAGATACGAGTCCGTGTCTGATCACAATGTGATTGCCCCTCCTGCAGTACCCGCTACCCAGAATGCCCCTGGGTATAAACTTGGCTACAGTCACTAAGCCACGCATTCTTGCTTTTTCCATGTGGAGAGAAATTTGGGTCACATGTTTTTCCTTCATATGACTGCCACTCATGATCTGCCAAATTAGAGATCATCGATCAAATAATAAATAATTTGTAATGACAACTGGCTGATTTTTTTTTTTTTTTGGTGAAATACAACAACTGGCTGATTTTGATTGGTGGCTGAGCAATCAGAGTGTACCTACTATTGATAAACATCACCTTTCAAATCATACGCATACAGTTACTTAGTTTATTGTGTAGCAAAGCTTAGAGAAAATGTATGGACACAGTACAGCCAAAGTTAGAGGACTCACAACTATTTAGAGTGTACTTGCCTTACACAGTGTGCACAATTTATTATATTTATCTTCTTCTTGAGAAGTTGTAAAACTCTTTGCCTGCCCATCATCCTCCTTGTTGATATGAGCAAATCAACCACTGTATTTACCAAGTGTCCACGTCTCAGCATGCAAGAGCAAACAGGTGAATGTAAGGACAACAATTTACAATCCCTTTTGTTGTTGTCCAGTATCGGATATCATAAGACAGTATGATTCTATTGTTTTTACTGTGTGACAGATGCAAGATTAAGTCTGTGTTTAACTATTTTTTTGGAAATTATTATCATTATTTCTATTGCTCAAGGGATTAGAGAAATGCGCAGATGTCACCATCCTATCATGTTCGCAATATCAGTCTGTCCCATCATCGCTACTCAGTGATGGCAGTGGAGAGAAAGGACACTTTAGCAGGGAGAGGTTTTATACACATCCAAAGTTCATTTGGTTTATTTACAGTAAAGCGCTTTGCAAATGTTATTTTTGGAAAAGCAGGCTCTTACAAAAAATTAACTCTCCCCTCATTCAGTTACCTCTTTTCTCAGTCTTGCTGAACCACGCAGTGTTTCTCAACATACTGTGACCTCCTAGAATAACAGCCAAAACATCCAAATGTGAGATGATTTGCTATATTTGTTCTTGGAGGTGTTAAGTTGTTTGCTGTAGTCAGATAGTGGAAAATTAACAAGACTCAGTCTGTGCTATTAAATTGTAACCCACAGGAATCAAATCAAAACATGAAGGTCTTAATTTCTGCAAGTTTATTGTGCACTTTGGCTTTGGATTGTACCAAATCAAAGCCAGTGGTGTGATTTTGAAGGTTATCTTGATTTCAGATTTAATGATTTATATAGATTTCCTCAAACCTTTCATAATACCAAAACCTATAACTAATCACCTGCCTCATTGGTGGCTGATTCTTTGATACAAAACATACAGCGCCTCTACGATCGCATATGATTACAAATTTAGCTGTAGCACTGGACGACTGACAGCCAATACATGATTATGTTACTCGACAACCAAGACTGTCACAAATCTTGCTGTCAGTCAGCAATCACATTTCCAATCACTGTCTGCATGGAGGCGCTGTCAGCAAACGTTACCACCCACTATTCTCTCTTTGCACCCACAGTCCGCCACCACACTCGGTACATCTCATGTCGTGTAGTACTCATACAGTAAGCTCACACTATTTGGAAAGCAAGTACCGGTCCACTAAATGTGCCGACTCTTGCCTGGGGTGAACAAGCCATAGGAGAAGAGAGCAAACAAGTTTGGCCGTTGATTAAATTCAATACTGCTGACTGAAGAAATAAGCACATTTTCTGACTATCTAAATCTCAAATGTGACTTTGTAAGCAAATAAATAAGCGAGACATAATGCTTGTTCAAGCCAAATTAGAAAAATGTGACTGATGAATAATTATGCAATGTTTTGAGCATTTTAAGGACTGATTTGAATGTTTTCTGCATGGTTTTGTGCCTCAGTTATTATGGTGCAAAGAAGTGGCTGGTCAATTTTTTCATCTACCTGCCACTGTGGCTGGTGGAGAAAAAAGTTAATTTCAGGCCCTTGTAAGTGGTCATGTTGGGATATTGTAGGAATAAGAAAATCTGTTAAAGGATAATATCAGTGTTTCTGTTTTGTTTTTGTGCCAGTCATCTAGGTTGCCCCTCTCCTTTACATTATTCCTGGTGGTGTCTACACAAAGTCAGTGTAGTTGGATCAGAGCTTTTTTCCCTACCTCCAGAAGAAGCCTTTTGCTGCCATTCATTCTTGTAAGGTGTGAAAATCAGCTTCCATGTTAGCGCTGAAAATTGGACCCGCTTATTCACAACAAGACAACTAGGCTGGATAGCTAGCTGTCGCAGCCTAACATTACCTCAAACCAGCCTACTCAGATGTTACATGATGCAGAGGTGCAAGGTGGTGAGTGTGATGCTAATATTAAAGCTGTAGATAATGGACTTGTGGTGGATTTTAGGAGATAATACAGTGAATCCTAAGAAGCCATATCCCTTTTGATTATTACTCGTTTAGGCTACACTGACAGCCATAAGCTGCATGTGGCACAAAACCAGCCACGTATTGATCTTATAATTTCAGTGTATTCATCTTTTGCTCGCACTTATCCAGCTTACTTCACAATGTATTGCGGCTATTGCTGCTGCCATACCAGCCAGCCCGTGGTGGCTTTCAAACATGGCTGCGTCAGCGTGAGTCACAGGGTGGCGTAAGGAGGAGGGAGGATGTTTTTATATTGTTCACATTTACAAGGAACTTCCAGCACGTCCAAACTACACATGACACCACCACATTCATCCCCAAGCTATATAGCGGCTGTCCATTCTCTTTGTGAAACATTGGTATGAGTCATCATGGGTTGGAGGAGGGAGGATGTTGTCATCACGGCCTGGCGTGCTCAGCCTGGCTCTGTGATGATGTCACTAACATCTACGCTGTGCTTCGTTCGGTCCAGGTCTTCTCTGCTCTGCTCTGCTGCCTTCCTAGACGTGTTGTTAGGTGACTAAGGCAACTGAAGAGATGAGCTCATCACCTGTAGGTGGGACTGAGAGGGAGAGAGAGGGAGCGAGATGGAGGGGAAAGAGACAATTGGAGTGACAGAAGGAGAGGGACTATAAAATTTTGATTGTGTGAGTGTGAATGAGGCTGTGAGAGGGAGAGAGAAAGAGAGGGCAGAGTGAAAGAGTGGCAGAGCGATACAGAGGAAGAGGGAGAATGAGTGACAATGCGTGAGAGAGAGAGTGATATGAGTCAGGGAGAAAGAAGTGAGAAAGTGAGAGGCTGGCGGAGGCTGAGAGGGAGATTAACGGGAGACAGAGAAAGCGAGCGACAGTGTGAGAGCCAGAGAGAGAGAGAGAGAGTTACAAAGAAGAGACGAGAGAAAGGAGAGAGACAGAATGTCTGAGTGTGTGCGAAAGGGGAAACAAGAGACACCCTAAGAGTGAGAGAGTGCAAAAAAAAAAGTGTGTGAGAGAGGGGGGGGGTATGTTAATGAGTCTTACAGTATGACCTTGTTAACACCAGACCCCTCCATTAGTAGTGTATCAGCAGTCAGTCAATTCATAAGCAGTGGATCACTATGGATTTTAAAGACTTCACTGCTTCATTGCTGCATTGATTTTTTTTTTCCGTTCAGTGTCGCTGCATAGCAGTTTGTACAGTATTGTGCTTCTGCATGTATAAGCTTACTTGTCCGTGTACGCGTGTGTATGTATACATATTAGGGGCTTGAAATTTACACCGTCCACCAGCCAAATCTTAATCCTAGTTAGTCTTTCAATTCTAATGGCCTCTTCAGTCTTTTATATGCTTAAAACTACTTTGGCGGCTGAGAAATTGTTTGGTGAAATTCTGAATACACTATCCACTGCGGCCAGTTGATGCAAAAGTTTGTTTCAGAAGCTAGTACACAATAAGTGTCTGTGTGTCATTTCAGGTCATTCATGCCTGTGTTACTGTGTGTGTGTACAGTGGCTCCTCTTTTCTACCCATCCCACTGCGTCCTCCATGTCTCAGGTTTGGGAAAAGGGGAAAGAGGGAGAGAGAGAGCTTACTAAAGGCCTTTCTCCTCTGCACCACATCAACCAATCACAGAGTAAAGATACACCCTCCCCTCCTACCCCCACTGTCAGCTTTGGACCAATCAGGAGAACCCAGAGACAATCCACAAGCCACACCCACTGCAGGAAAGGCAGAGATTGACAGGTGGGAAATCTGGTACCTCAGGGATACAGTATGTGCGCTGACACACAAAACAGAACTCCAAAGTCACCAGGATTTCTCAGTTGGACTCAACAAGATAATAAAAACATAGATCTCTCTCTCTCACACATAAAGGAGACATGGAACAATATAAATGAATAATTCTCTATGTAAAGCATATGTTGCAATGCCTTACAATGTGGTATCATTTGGAATTATTATAATGCGGTTACTGTTGGACTGACTTTTTGGCAGAACAGAGCCAGAATTCCCCCATGTCCCCTGTCATTATTGACCTAAGCTGCAGGTGGCTGGTTGTGTGCAAGATGACCCTTACCCTACTCATTGCTGTCCTGCAGAAACCTTGCATCTCCAGTTTGGTTTATTTACCGTAACTGACAACTGATATGTCCCCCGTCTGGTAAAACGTCCCCAACAACCAAACTGAACCACTGATAAAACATTAGACAGTGTTTCTCCGTTCCTGAAAAGTTGACCTTTTTGGAGTGCGGGATTTCTATGGGAGAGTGATGTGCTGTTATCAGTGCTGTTATCAACAACACCCTGGGTACAAGGCCATGAGTGGGAGAGAGAGAGAGGCGCGTAAAGCTGGACGGGGAGTGAAAAAGGAATATATATAGCATGTCAAGGGGGGCCGTTATCAAGCAAGCTACACAAAAATACAAGTACAAAGACAGCATTGGGAATATTGGGGATACATTTTGTGTTCTTGTAGCGTGTTACTCACTACACTAGGTGAGATGTTTATGTAAGAAATACATCTGTCTTATCAGCCTAAATCATGTGGGGCTCCAACAGAGAAGAATGTCTCATCCCCGCTGATTGAGACCCATAGTTTCACCCTATTTGCCCACACAAAATTCTGTTGTTATCGTCATTTCTCCGCCCACAGAAAGTGACGAATCAAAACCTAAGAGGGAAATACAAATCGTCTCCTAAACAGTCCTCCGTCCAGAGAAAGCTGGACTCACCGACTCACCGGTATCCTTTGGTATCAAGCGATCACAGACCCGCCGGGTTAATAAACACGAGAGTGCCGTGTGCAGTTTATTCACGTCACGTCATATGATTTCTGTTTCTTTTAGTTAGGTTTAGGTAGAGTATTTGCTGTAATTTGAAACCTTATATACTGTGTAGCTGCACAGGTATTATAGCATGATTTCTCATATCTACTGCACTTATGTTAAATGAACATAGAGATTCTGAGGGGTCTGATGACATCAAATATGTCACAGCAGATTAGAGCTGCAACGATTAATCGATTAATCGATTAGTTGTCAACTATTAAATTAATCGCTAACTATTTTGATAATTGATTAATCGTTTTGAGTAATTTTTAAAGAAAAATAAGTCAAAATTCTCTGATTCCAGCTTCTTAAATGTGAATATTTTCTGGTTTCTTTACTCCTCTATGACAGTAAACTGAATATCTTTGGGTTATGGACAAAACAAGACATTTGAGGACGTTATCTTGGGCTTTGGGAAACACTGATCGACATTTTTCACCATTTTCTGACATTTTATAGACCAAACAACTAATCGATTAATCGAGAAAATAATCGACAGATTAATCGACAATGAAAATAATCGTTAGTTGCAGCACTACAGCAGATATGTGACTAATATGGGAAATTTTCAAGACGTCCCTGTCAATGACAATGTAATGGGGCTGCCATCACAAAGTAGTGGCTCTGAATGTGTCATTCAGTTTCGACATGCTAATAGTGTAAAATAATTGTTAGAATCAGCAGATTGATTTTAAACATTTGTGCACTGCTGTCGTGACACTGATCGACCCCTGCTTGGTTTCCGCTCCTAGATGCACACACACTGTCTGTTGGTTACCTTGTTACCATAGTAACACAACCACCAGCCCTCACAGTTGGTGATGCTTGGATATTTTTATAGCATGCCCTGTGTGTGTGAGCGTGTGTGTCTGTGTGTGTGTGTGTGTGTGTTTAATGTCAAGTGAACCAGAATATTTGGAAGGTAGGCAACTTGATTGAATGCAGCATGGCTTACATGACAAAATTTCCACTCTATATAAACAACAAAGTCCTTTACAAGGTCTCTACATTGAAGAAGGTCAAGGCAATGATGACCAGTCGACCAGTAATTTCCTGGACCTTCCTTTTGAAAGTTTGCCAACTTCTTTGCCACAAAAGTTGATAGATTTGTGATTGCAAAAACCCTCCAGAGTCCTTGCAGCTTCCAGTGGGCTGAATAAAATACTGCAGGCTAAAATGTTAGAAATCTAAAAAGGTGAAATGTTGCTAGACACACTACACAATAGCTAGAAAATCAATTTTGTGAAAATCTTTGTCTCATTGGGAGCAAAGCAGAAATGTGTTTTGGTCACATTCTTTTCTGATGGACATGCTTGGTTTTCTTCTATTCCCCCATTATTTCCTGATGTGGTAAAATAACTATCTTCATTGTTTTCCCACTTTTTTATTATTTTGCCTTGATCCCAACCCTGCAGAAGTACCGCTGGCCTGTTGCTATGCAGACTAAATCACGCACTGTAACACAGTGCAGCACTTTGCTTTGCTCTAGAGGAGCCGGTTGATGAGATTTAAATTAATTCTGCGACGGTCCGAAATTCAGCCCCTGCCCTCCCTCTCTCACACACACACACACCCCTGATGGGACGTGCTGTATTAGTAGTGGTGCCTCTCCGCCCCCACACAATTCTCTCTCTCTCACACTCACACACACACACACACACACACATTGTCCTCCAGATCACTGCAGTGGCTGACTTGTGGAACAAGCGGTCGAGAGTGAAAACAAATTCAAAACAGACGGACGCACGCAGGGCAACACACACCCACACACAACAATGCCAGCAAAAGCAGTGCGTGCCTTCCCTCCATGCAATATGTTTGTATGTGTGTTTTTGTTACTTGTTGTGATTTAAAATTAAACGTGATGGAGTTTCAAAGAGTCTCTCAGCTATTTCACTGTTGTAGTTGCATTGTAGTTTTGTACTGTTGCATTTGTTGTTAATTTTATGCTGTTGTCGATGCAGTTCTTGTTTTAGTGGTGATGTTGTCATTGCACTATTGGTGCTGTTGATGCTGATGTGTAGTTATATTGATGTTGACGCTGCTCTTGTTATTGTTGTTGTAGTCCTGCTGTTTTGATTTGTTTTCTGCTATAGATACACACAGGCCATCCGGGGAGTTGATACCAGTCTCAGTTAAAGCCTGTTAGCATGACAGTGTTATTAATTCATATCATTTCACAGTCTTAACAGCAGAGACAGCCGAATATGTGAAAGTGGACATGGTAAAAAATCATGACTGGCTGATTAAAAATACAACATAAGAGTCACTGACGATCTAAAATATGTAATATTGATCTCAATCTATGCTTTCCTGCTTTTCCACTTTTCCATTATTGCCAGTTCATTGAGATCAGACTGATCTATAATTTTTCCCCACCGCACTTCGAGATGACGTTAGCTGTACCCAGAAATAGGGACTGACTGGAAACTCTGCTTCTTCCTGCTCTCAGTCTGTACTGATCGTTTGTTCAGTGTCATCCTCCTCCCATTGCTGTTGGATAGATATCATTCCTAGCACCAGTATGTTTCTGTTTTATATATGTTATCCATCTGTCTTTATACATTAGACAGGCTCAATGGTATTGAGGAATTATATTGATCTCTCTGTATTCTTTCCAATATGTAGTCTAAATTGATTACTAGCTGGGCTGATAAATGTATTTGCTGCCCGGCAGCATTAAACATAACTCTTTCAGAAAGATGGCTCCAGTGATATAATGCACCACACAGACAGACAGCCAGACAACAGGCAAGTACAGACAGACGGGCAGACAACTGGCTGCCAGGAGACTTCATACAAGTTTAATGAGCTTCCAGACAGTAGGGAGTTTTGGCTCCGGCACAGCTCAGTCTCCAGACAGAAGCTAACTGGCTGACTAGGTTAGACACGTTAACTAACTGGGTATAGTTGCTGGAGAAGCTGAGTATACAAGGGCCACAATTAGTGCACGTTTTTCATATGTGGCAATGAAGTGACATTATAGAGATAAGGTGTGAAAATAAGTTATGTAAAAACTCAGAGGCTGACATGGGTCCAGCTCTCTGCAACATAAGTTTAGTTTGAGCGCATAGTGCTTTCTTTCAATTGTACAGCTGTGATGTTTGAAGCAAAACCACTGAGCAGCAGCTCCCAGCACAAAGAATTCCTGTCCCAAGGTCACTGAACTTGTGTTTTTTTGTCCAAGAAACTTGACCCTGTTCAATTCAACATCTTACAACAGGGAAGCTTCAATATGGGTCACTCTGTCTATTTAAGGTTGGGCTATATGTTGTATCACAGATATCCTAGTCTAGCCCTAAAATGATTTCTTTTTTCACAAGATTGGCTGTTGAATGAAATTATACTTTGCCATGGTAACTCATCAGTCTCATGCACTGTACCAGGGCTCTTTTCCATGACGCCATTCAGTGCTCCCATGTAGCCAGTCGAGGCAGCAGATGCACGGCCCGTCCCCCCTCCAATGAAAATGATAGAGGAGAGAGAGGAAGGGCCTGCTGGCACCAGTGGATCCTCAGTTTCCAGCACCCTTGACACAGGCCTTTCCCTTTCTGTCTTTCAGCCAGTCGACTAACGCCAATTAAATCAACTTCAGTTTTGCCAGCAGTTTAGTCTGCAATTCAGCCTGCAAGTGTACAACTAATTAGTTTGTGATTATATGGCGGAAGATACCACCAGTTCCATAGCTTTGTTAGTTTCATTTTGTACACTCTTTTCACTAATTCATATGCAAACTTATGTATGATATCATCCAGTGACTTGTAGAAACGTTTTTAGGAGACAGTGGCAGCCTTTATGGGGAAAGCGTTGGCAGCACTGATAACAGTATCAAAAGTTCTATAGCAGTTATGTTGAGTGTACCAGCTGACTATTTACTAATGTTGATTTAAATAGAGAGGAGAGAAGCCTGATCTGACCCGGTATGTTTTCTGTGCAAATGAAAGCCGGAGAATACCAGGAGCAAATACCATGGTAACCATCTCGCACTACTCAGGCGTTCCATCACCAGCCTAGACCAGCCGAGAACGGTAAAGAGTTGAGTTATTTCTCCACCTCGCCTCCTCAGTGTAAAGATGAAAATCCAGGTTAAAGGCGAATAAATAACGTCAATGTAAACTGATGATTATGAAAAATAACCCAGCTCTCCCCCGGCTTTTCATCCAGGGTTTACTTATTGCTCTGTGTAAAGACGGCTTTATTTAATAGATGTATCGTTTGCTTACTGGCTACAGCAGACTCACTGGAAGAATTGAAGAATCTTGGGCATGGGCAGACTTTGTGTGTGTGTGTGTCTGTGTGTGTGCCTCCCGTTAGCAAAGGTTTTCATCTGGCCAAGCAGACACCTTTCTGTAACCCCTCCTACTCCCAGACATCGTTAGGCACGTTCCACGACTACTTGGGACTATTTTGGAAAATGGAACGTCTCCTTGTGACTGTTCCTTGACCTTCTCCGTCGACAGTCTATGAGTGAGGCTGAGGAAACCTCACAAGTAAGGCATCACTCTAAGCAGCCTGCAGGGATGGGATTTATTTCAGGCTTTTTGGACACACAGCCTGTCAGCTATTTGTAGAAGATTCCTATTTGCTTGAAGATTTCTGTTTTCCTGCCCCAGCCTTTAGTTCTTACTTCAAGTGTTGTCCTGATCACATACCTGCCAACAGACCAAATGCAGTCCCGCATGCAGTTTGGTCATCACTGTATATACTCTGTATCAGTGACACTGATGCAGCAGCTACTTGACTACAGCGCTACGTCCTCGGTTGCCATAGCGACGCCATGGTAATGAGTCTGCATTCTAATGATGCCTCAGTGGGTTGTTTAAGGAGTTGAGATATCTTGGGACAATGAGTAGCCCAGCGAAAGATGGCCTTCAAGCCCTCAAGAGGTGTTAGTCGATACATATGTAGCTGTGGTAGAGGTCCAACTTTTTAAATGGCTTTTTGTGACGTTTCTGCTTTATTACAAAGTGTAGTCCAAGCCTGTCGAGCGGACAGAACTCCCTAAAGTCTCACTTTTCACTTGCTGAGCTGCTGCTGCTGAACTGTTGCCCCACCCTATTGCAGTGTTGAATATTGTAGTCGGCAGCCTATTGTAATGCATTCCTGACTGTACAGTGCTTGGCACAAAAATATTTGTCTGAGCATACTGCCGGATAGCATATTAGAGCTTCTTTGTTTGGTGAGGTTAAACCTATTATCTTCTTTCAATATTTACTCATAAACATCACATTATATTTATATAGCGTCTTACACAGGAGATTATTTAATTTAAAAGTGCAGGAAAAAGAGTTCCCCTCTGTCCCCCTTGCTGACTTGGAGCAGCCTATTGGTTTTATAGAGCCTCATTATGTCTTGATAGAAGAGCACTGCTGCTGCATAGACTCATTTAATTTTTTACTCGTGTGAATATGGGTATGAAGCTTCTGCATGAGGCCACCAGAATATCAATAGACTTTTTCAGTCTCTGTTAAATTAGCCTCTCTCTCCCCTCATTAGATTATTACCCTGGGAAAGTTGGGTTTTTCCTCTAGGCTCTCTCTCACAGCTTTCTCAATGTAGCTCCTTTTTAGTGATGTAGGTGTCATTTCATTGAACCCAAACAGCTCCTCCTGGCTTGTAAGTTATTGACGAAAGGCAACAGCAATTTTGTGCAATGAAATATTAATGATATTTCTTCGTATCAGAAAATGCTAAAAAAAGAAAAAGTACTTTTTTCCTTTGTCGCATGTCATTCCTCCCCCCCCCCCCAACCCCCCCATCTTTCCTGTCTCTCCTCACTAGACTATCTAATAAATATGCCTGTTTTTTTTTCTAATGTAACTGATAAAAAAACATTGAAGCTGAGGCATGAAGCTAGGTTGGATGACAGTGATATTATGTAATTTTCCCAACCAATCAGCGTTCTTGACTTTGATGCTCAATGCTATTTAAGGGATCATTTTATTGTATCAATGCGCATGACTTTTCCAGCCTTTTAGGTCAGTGTGAATGCTAACGCCCTTGTCAGTGTGTCACAGGTGTCTAATATAAGCTATGTTGTAAATACGTGTGGTTTGTGGGAATGCTAGACTAGACTTCCAATACACAGCTAGGCTTATTCAGTCAACCAGCTGTAGTCGGAGTAGAAATGAGAGTAGCTAATCATATCATGTCATTATAAAGAATGGAGGGTTATAAAACACAATGCTCAGAAGAGCCAAGTCTGTCTCACTTAGGAGGCCAAGCTGCAGAATCCAGCTGCCGCCGGAGCTGTGTTGGTCTCAGCTAAGTGAAACTGTAATCATACAGTATGCGTCAGGTGTGTACTGGAATGGGGGAAAGTCCAAATGGTTTAACAGAATGTCGTTATCTGTTCAAACTAAGTAAGACGTAGGTAGGTTGGGTTTATGTTCCATTGATTGTGCAGCTGCTAGTTTGCCTATTTATTTTATTTATTCATTAAACCTTTATAGCCAGTTTATGTTGAGCTGCTATAAATGGTCCAATATTTATTTCAGATAAATGCACATAGACTTTTACTGTCAGTGATGAAAGTGAAAGTATAGGGTATGTGTAAGTATTTTTGTAGCACACACATTGACACATGCTGAAAAAAAAAAAAAGTGGGTACTTGATGAAAAAACATAACAAAAACTAACAATTTATACAAGAGCCATTTGAACACTAATGATCAAGTATTTTCATATACCCTCTCCTAGACACAATGTCTAGGAGAGGGAATGTATTCCCATCTCTCTGTCTCTGTTGTATTTCCCAGTTTTCTGATTGTTTTGAAATGGTGTGAAATACACAGAGTGTAGAAAACACTAGGGGCACCTTCCTGATATTGCCTTGCACCACCCTTTGCCCTCAGAACAGCCTCAGTTGATTGGGGCACGGACTCAACAAGGTGTTGAAAGCGTTCCACAGGGATGCTCGCCCATGCTGACTACAGTACTTCCCACAGATGTGTTAGGTTGGCTGGAAGTGGATATCTACTCCGAATAGCTCATTCCATTTCATCCCAAAGATGTTCAATTGGATTGAGATCAGGTGGCTGGGCAGCCCACTGCGTTAAGCTGAGTTCATTGTCCTGTTGGTGGAACGGGTCCTGGACAGTCTTCGCCCTGTGGCACAGGACATTATCCTGCTGAAACAATCCATTCACAAATGGATACACTGCTGCTGTGAAGGGATGCACCTGATTGGCAGTGATGTTCAGTCATCCTGTGGCATTCAGACATTGCTCTACTTTTATCAAGGGGCCCAGTGTGTGCCATGAAAACACACCCCACCCCGTCCCCCCACCACCAGCCTGCAGTGTTGAAACGCGACATGATGGATGCATGGACTCGTGGTTTTCTCCATACCCTAGTCCTCCCATCAGTGTGAAACAGCAGGAGCTGGGATTCATCAGACCAGCCAATGTTTTTCCAATCTTCCAGTGTCCAATGTTGTTGTTCCTTAGCCCACTGCAACCGCTGTTTCTTGTTTTTTGCTGAAGTCGAAGGTTGTTGGTTGCCGTTCCCCATTCATGTCAAGGCGCAACAAGCTGCATTCTTTTCTGGGTTATGGTCTGGCACCTACTACTATCCCCCTTGCAAAGGCACTTGCAAGGGGGATGACATTGCCCATCCTCCCTTACATACACAATCCATGCTACAATTGTCTCGTGCCTTAAAAATCCTTCTTTATCCTGTCTCCTCCCTTTCATCTACACTGATTGTAGTGGATTTAACAGGTGAAATCTATTAGGGATCCTAGCTTTCACCTGGATTCACCTGGTCAGTCTATTTCAAGGAAAGAGCAGGCGCCACTAATGTTTTGTGCTGAAATGTGAAAGCTACGGTCAATGATTGGTTTCACTTTTTAAATCCAATTCAGTCATGAAGGGGAGATGAAGAGGAAAGGGAGGAGACAGTTTAAAGAAGCGTTAGAAAGATCTACATATATAGTATAGTATAAAATATGATAAATATTTTGTACTCTTAATGTAAATACAGATTATTTGTATTATTTTGCTTTAATTTGTCCTTTTACTCTGGCTCCCCTCCCCCCTCTTTCCCATGCAGGTAGTGTCCTGTCATGCAGTTCCAAGAGGTCAGCCCCCTCTGGAGCTGACACTGTCAGCCAGCCAGCCAACACTACAACAGTCCCATCTCTACCAGACCTTCACCTTCCACTGTCCTCCTCTCTCTACCCAGTAATCCTGTCCCAAGGGAAGGCTTCTCTCTGAAGTATCTGTGCCCGAGACTCCTCGGCTCCTCATTCCCTGTCCTTGGAACCTCCCTGAGGACAGGTCATCCTACCCCAGTCCCAGGCCTGTCTTTTAAGTATTTCTAGCCTAGTACAAGCCAGTCTTCCTGGCTAGTCTTTAGCACCTTAGGCTCTGTCTACCCAGCCACATCTGCCTGGCGATAGTCCCCCATCCTGGGCACCTCCCTCTAGCTACAGGCTCTGGCACAAACCCCTCTCTCCCCAGCGTCTGTCAGCTCATTAGCCTCGGCCAAACGGTCGCCCCTCAGCCATAGCCTCCCTCACGGACGTTCCCTGGCTGAGCAGAAGCACCTTGTCGAGGCAGCAGTCCTTCGGGATAGACCCAGGGTCTGGCAACCATGTCTAGCCGACGGAAAGCCTCCACCCCCTGCATGATCCGACCAGAACAGACCCTGGTGGAGCTGGATGAGGAGGCAGAGGAATCACAGGACATGGAGGTGCGTTGGATTGGATTCATTTTCAGCTAGTTTGGGCTAGAGCACCTGGCTCTTCTTTAATACGAGGAGTTAAATGAATAAGATGGCAGTGTCCTGCTTGGTTGGCATGAAGCTCTAATATATATTTGTGGCTTATTTTCATTGTTTTGATATTTTCGAAATACAAGCCCGAATTATATATGATAGGTAAATTTGAAACCCTTGGATTGAATTCATGAATAGCTATATACTATTATATTACATATAATTTTTTATGTATTATGCTGCAGCTAAATTCGTAATTTCCATTCATCTTGACAAATTCATCAATTGAACTTAAATTTCATGAAATAATATTGACTGAATTGAGGTATATGAATGCATGTGTATTAATATGCACTGATTTGGATCTATTCCTCTCCTCATCCCAAAATTAATAAATTGAACCCATGAGTTGGTACAGACACAAATAATAGATGGATGTGTGGATCATGTGTACAAATATTACAACACAATTTCTAGTCACCATGACTTTTTCATCTGAAACCCTCCCTCTCCTTGCCCCAGAAAACAGTGGAGAACCATGCAGAGGAGGGACCCATGGAGACAGATCTCTCCAGGGAGGTGCAGCCATTTGTGGACTTGGAACCCATGGTCAAGGCCCTGGACCCTCCAGCAGCTCCAGACAAACCAGCGGCAGAGCCACCAGACCTGTCCAAGCCTCAGCGTAGACAGCAGGGGGGCTACGAGTGCAAATACTGCCCCTTCTCCACCCAGAACCTCAACACCTTCAAAGAACACGTAGACGCCAACCACCCGAACGTCATCCTCAACCCTCTGTACCTGTGTGCCGTCTGCAACTTCAACACAAAGAAGTTTGATACCCTGACAGAACACAACGAGAGGTGTCACCCTGGGGAGAGCAACTTTAAATTCAAACGCATCAAACTGAACAATCAGACAATCTTAGAGCAGACGATCGAGGGGTTCAGTAACAACGCGGTTATTTACAACACGTCCAGTGCCACTTCTGGCAGAGGGGAGGAGCTAGGGACTCTACCTCTCAGCAAATCCACCACAGTCAAGATTGGCAAACCAAAAATGATCATATCGGATAATAAACGGACAGACTCTCAGTTGGGTAAACTGACCCCCGATCTGGCCAAGAAACCAATCACGGCGCTCAATGTTAATGGGACGGTCATCATCCCAGAGTCGACACTCCTCAAAGCAGACAGCCTTTCCCACATCATGCCTTCCCTACAGCGGCCTCCAAACTACACCCAGGTAGGGGGCAGTGCTGGAAGGACACAGATTCTTTATTTAGGTGCCAGAACGGAAATGCCAGAGTTCCAAGATTATTCTTGTAAAAGTCAAGTTCTGTCCAGCGGCCTCCAACTACCCCCGTTGCCTGGAGCAGCATTTCCTCACGCTGGCTGGTCGTTTTGAAAGTTAACTGATTTAAAGTGGGAAAGTTCATGATTTTTATCAACTTACTACTTGTTTTTTTAATGTCCTGCCACCATTGTACATGGTATGTAGGAAAATATGTCACCATCTGTCTGTCTATATAGACACATTCCCGTGAACACAGTAACTCAACAACAATGCATGATAGAATCTTCACACTTACAACAGGTTTCAGAGTAGGTGATCTAATTTGATTTTGGAGCACCTTGCAGCATACATTTGCATATTAATGAGGGAAAATGGCATGACAATAGGCACCTCAAGTACCCTTTATTGACTGTTCACTTCCCATTCACTTGCATTATTCCAGGTGCCGAAGATCGCAGTGCCCCTCAACACAACCAAATACAACCCTTCTCTGGACGGCAACCTGACGCTCATCTCGTCCTTCAACAAGTTCCCCTACCCAACACAGGCTGAGCTCTCTTGGCTCACCGCAGCCTCAAAACACCCCGAGGAGCAAATCAAAGTCTGGTTCACCACTCAGAGGCTCAAACAGGGCATTAGCTGGTCACCTGAGGAGGTACGAATTAGAAAAATAACAATATGTGTGCACTTTGTATTGAATTCTGTGTGCTTGAGTGTGCTTTAGTTTATTTTTCTAGGTTTGTTTCATCACACAGAGGCTTGAACAAGGCACCAGCTGGTTGCCCAAATAGGAAAAAATGTTAATAATAGTAATAAAAACTGTTTATGTCTAACACCTGATATTTTGATTGTCTCACTTAGAATGTCCACTGTAGTTGAAAGTAATCAAGATGTTGATATAAGAAACAAAAAATGCAGTAAAATAATTTTGTTTCTCAAATCACTGTGATTAATAGTCATAATCACATCTCACAAAATAATTCTAACTTTATCCATAATTGTGCAGCCTGATAATCTTGCTTACCTACCAAGATAGTTGTTGGGGATTTATTTTTTTCTTTTTGTATTATCCTAATCAAATCCCTGCATATTTGCATTTGCTTAAGTTTCTTAACAAATTTATACAAGTATAACAAGTCCTTCCCGCCCCTAACAGGTGGAAGAAGCCAGGAAGAAAATGTTCAACGGCACAATCTCATCTGTCCCTCAAACCTTCACCGTTGTAGCTCCTCAGCTCAATGCCCAGCAGTCCAGCTCTGCCTCGGCCTCAAAAGCCCTGCAGCCGGCGGCCTCTCTCCTCCAGTCTCTCCCCTGTCAGCTCCTGGGACAGACCAGCTTGGTGCTGACTCCCGTAGCGAACGGTTCAACAGTCACGTGCGCTCCGCTGGCTCTCACCGTGGCTAACCAGGTACAAACACCCAGACTCAAATGTAAGAAATCCAGACATGGGTACAGGGATATTTACATTTAGGCATACAGCTGACTGTGGGCAGTGGTAGCATCAAGGGTAGGGAAGCAGAATTGTGACCAGTAGGTTGTTGGTTCGAATCCCGGTCCATCTGGGAAAGTGACTGAATACTACTCTTTCCTCCTTCAACAAATGTTCACTCAGTAAATTCTGTGACCCGAATATGGGGAAAAAAAATAAATATACATGAATATGGTTTTATCTACTTAAAGTACTTGGCGTGAGAGGTACTTGGTTAAAGAGGTGTGCTTAAATGTATCTTGTTAGACACATAACTTGTGATAGAAGAGAAAGCACACCCAGGTCTGGGACTCAGTGCTTCCAAGAATTATGGTACTGCTAAACAACATTTAGGCCAGTATGTCCATTGACTATACTCAGCACAGTACTTATCATCAAATAAACTTTCATTTGTGTGCTCTACATTATGTGAATGTGCACACACTCAGTTTTGTCTATTTTATGATTATTCCCAGCAACTCAAATTCCCCAGTGCGATTCCCCGAAGTATTAAAATTTTCCACTCCGGCTACCACAGGTGGCGCAGTCTCTCAAACGACCCCTGGCGTCTCCTATGATCGCCACAGAAAGTAAACGACCCTCCATCATTCAAACCATCCAGACGCCCATGGCCGTGTCCAAGCTGGCATCGCCCAAACTGCTGAGTTTCACTGTAGACCCCAATAAAACAGCTGAGCAGCTCTCTGTACTGAGGACCAGCTACACACACTGTCCATTCCCTGAGGAGGATGAGGTAAGAATACGAGAAGGACTGAAATTGTAATTCTTGTGCCACATCAGTTCAAGAAGTATTATGATTTCAGTGGTTCAGGCTTTTTTTACACACCACTGTCATTGATTTGTAATGTTTTTTCTATATTTTCGTATTGTTTGTGTTGACCTGATCAACACCCTTGCTTACTGTTTCACATCACATTGTCTCTTGTCATATGGCAGATCTACAGGCTGATAGAGACCACCGGGCTGTCCAGAGGAGAGATAAAGAAGTGGTTCAGCGAACAGAGACTCCTCAACCTCAAAGGTACTTGGTGCGATCCGAGCCCTATGATGAATGGTGAAATGATATGGCTGTGATTAATCATACGTCTTTCTTTATGGCTTTACGACTTCATGGATTAGTATTTCAGTTCTCAGCGGTGTGTTTAAAATTGTCTTCTTGCAAAAGCAATTAAAACACAAAGCATAGTATACTCATAAAATAAAATGTTCAAAAAGGCATTTTCTCCTCCACAGTACATTACATTATTTATTAAAAGAATTGCAGTTTGTGTTTTCATTTGGTTGAATTGAAAGCAAATGAACCCCAACCCTGGTGCACACAAACATGCTAAATGCCTTTTATAAGGCTCTGATTATTCTGTGAGGGTTATTGTGTCATTTTTTATTGTTTGGACGTGTTTGTCCTTTCCATTATAATACGTCCACTACTGTGTGCTAACCCAATTTCCCCACAGGGATCAATAAGACAATGATACATGGGCAACATAGAGGGCCAATAGGGCCTTCAGCATGGGATGGAAATGGGATTTGGGACAAAATCAATGTGAGTAAGGAGGTGGAATATAAGGAACAACAGTATCATGAAAACAATACTGCTGGGTGTAATTTTTGGGAATATCACTCACCTGCATTGCCTTGAAATGTTAGCGGTATATCATGGCCTTTATAGTATCTCTCTGTCTCCGTTTCTCTCCCTAAGGTGTTCCTCCACCACCAGTGCTCGTGAAAGCAGAGGTGACACCCGCATCTAAAGACGGTCCGGTGAAGAAAGTGGTCCCCAGCCAGTTTCCCCTGCTGGAGAGGGTGAAGGGCAAGTCGTCAGAGCAGCTGAAGGCGCTGGAGGAGAGTTTCCAGAGAAGCAGCTCTCCAACTGAGGCAGTGCTAGGTAAAGACTGGCAGTTTTTGTTTTTTTTGTAAGATCATTCTTTTGGCCTTCTGCTTTGTCAGATGGTCTAAAAGGAAGAGTGACAGGAATGATGGGAGAGGGGGAAACGATATGTGGCAAAGGCAATTTGCTAAATTCAGATCCATGTTGTCAGCACGTTGTATTTGCCTTCGCCCACTGAAACGCCAAGACAGGTCTCCTGCAGGTCTTGAGCTAACAAAGGCTTCCCAGACAAATCTGCTGTTCAAGATCAGGAAACGTTTTGACCAAATTGTCAAACTAATTATCAAAAACTTTGTGGCTTAAACAGGACTAATTGGGCGAGAATCACAGTTGGCTAAATTAACGCTTGGTCGCACACAGTTGGTCTTAACATCCATCTCTCAGCATCTCGTGAAAAGTCCAATTTCCTCACTTTGTAACCTAGATTAATTATTTCAAGAAATCTCCACCATAAGACTATTTATCCCAGTCCAAAGCACTGGACAAGACATGAACCCCTTTTTTCTCCCAAAACGGGCTACAAACCTGTCTCTGGTGGGTGCCTGCATGACAAGAATAGCAGATATTGTTTTAATGAGCCCATTTAAAGTCCCATGGAGAGAGAGTCCCTTGTTTGATTCCCAGGCTGCCAGAAAACCTTCCACTTATAGATAATACAACTCATCTGTTCCACTGTAGACCAACTGGCCCAGGAGACCAGGCTCTCCAAGACTGAGGTGGACTGCTGGTTTTCAGAGCGCAGGGCGCTGAGGGACAACATGGAGAAGGCCTTGCTCACCATGGCTCCTAAGAGCGCAGAGGAGAGAGCGGACCGACCGGGAGCGCTGCTGAATGGAGCTTCTCACCACGAATTGGATGGGAAACCCCTCCGCTCCTCCCCTCACCCGCCTGTCCTCTCCTCCTCCTCATCCTCCTCTTCCTCCTCCTCCCCTCCTGTGCTCGCAGCCTCCTCCCCTCATCCGCCAATCCTCTCCTCCTCGGTTTCTCCTCCCCTCCTCACTTCCTCCTCTTCCTCTTCCCCCCATCCTCCCGTCCTCTCAGCCTCCACAAGCCCCGCCCCCATCAGCAGCCGCTCCCTCACCCTGCTCAGAGAGGTAAGAAGAGACGAGGAAGGACCTCGGCATCACAGCTGATTAGATGATGTGGTGTTTGAATACGCCACAAGGTAGTCCTTGAATGTAAGCTGTAATGAGATACAGATGAAATGCTGCTTTAATTTCAGATGGGACGATATGGTACCTTCAGATGTGATTAATGAGGTGTTACTTTAGAGAGAGGAGTTGAGATGGTATTTAAATCATACGAGATTGTAGTTTAATATCACAAGGTGTGATGGCACTTTGAGATGCAGTGTGGTGATGCTTTCAGATGAGATGAGGTGAGACTTTAATGTCGGAAGAAGTGAGGTAAGATTGAAGGTCAGATTTGACAAACGAAAGAGATGAAATGGTACATAAAAGTAAACGCTGTAGGATTTTTTTCTAAACGTAATTGTCAAATGAATTATAAGAATGACAGTCAACCTACACTCTACAGCCGCTGTGAGCCGAACTGTGACAATCACATTTTGTTTCCAGTAATAAGATGTGTCATCACAACTAGGTAAGAATAAATAAAGTAATAATAGGATAATGAGGCAAAAAAAAAAAAACAGAATATCCTACACTTCACGTCTTATATTGTTGAACAGATATAAGCCTATCTCTAAACTGTCAATTCTGGCAAATGTCCTTGAAAAATAGAATCCCATCATGGAAAAACAGGCACATTGTTGGAGATATTTTTTGTCTTTCATAGCGCTGTTGTCCTACGAAAAACATGTATCTCCAATTTTGGTGATTTTCATGTTTTCACTTGAGTTGAAGGATTAGATGATCCTCAGAGGGCTGAGAAACTTCTCTGACCTCTTGGGCTTATGAAACCAAAAGAAAATTCACAGAATACAGTCAAAAATGCCTTGTGGTCAAGCTAAAACAAGGCTGTTTTTCTTAATTCCTGAAAAGTTGACATTTTGGAGATACAGGGTTTTCACCTGACAGTGATTTAAAATCATATAATGCATAGTAGGGCCAATAAAGCATTTTGTTTGAATTATGTATTGTTCAATCAAGTAAGTGCATTTTGATCAGACCTTTTCTGATGTCACATGGGTTAAATGATCCTGTGTCCCTGGTCTTTGTCTTGACAGGTGTTCAGCCGGACCCAGTGGCCGTCTCCTGAGGAGTACAGCCAGCTGGAGGTCCAAACGGGCCTGGGACGTACCGACATTGTCCGCTGGTTCAAAGACCACCGCTCGGCACTGAAGAATGGAGAAACACTGGACTGGATGGAAGGTTTCCAAAACCAGAATGCTGAGCAGCAGAAAGCGGGCCAGGAACAGAACGGGCAGAGCGCTGAGAAAAACCAGAGCCCTTCCCTGGAAGCCAAGACCCTGAAAGGTAGGTTTGTAGGAAGAGATGGTAGTAATGATTTTTGCCAAAGGTTTTTTTCCCCCACTAAATTTTTCCCTGTTTGTGTTACATTTTGTGCTTTTTTTGACAAAAAAACTATAATGGAAAGTACATTTACTCAAGTGCTGTACTAAAGTACAGTTTTGAGGTACTGGCACTTGGCATTGGTACTTTTTACTCTGATGGCTGTAGTTACTGGTGACTTTGCAGAATAAGGTTTTACATGCAAAACATACAATAAGGTCATAAACTAATGTATTGTTGCTTTGTTAGACTACGTCCTCAACAGTATATGGAGCAGTTAGACCGACATCATTAAAATACTTTACAGATTAATGCATCAAAAATGTAACACTCTGAAGGGGACCATTGTTCAGAACGAGTACTTCTACTTTTGATACTTAAGTACATTTTACTGCTAACACTTATATACTTTTACTTTTGAATGCAGAACTTTAACTTTTAGTATTTTTCCATTATGTTATTGGTACTTTTACTTAACTAAAGGATTTGAGTACTTTTTCCACCACTGACGCTATAGCATTACAACTATTGGTTAGGAGCCACAATGTGTAAAGGGTTTGCTTCTTGATCAGTGTTAGCATCCTTTAGTGTGTTAGTCTAAGATAAGAATAAATTTGCTCAGTTTCACTCTTAGCCTGATAATGTTAAGAATCTCTGCTATTCATGTATCATGTGCAGCACTTCAGTCCCATGTGAAATACTAAGGGAGCAATTTATTAATTCTGAAATAATTAAATATTTCCACGGGATAAATAGTATTATGCATCAATTCATCAGTAGATATCTTCCATGTGGAAGGCCAAGTCAAAAGTCATGTTTTTATGGATGTTGATAAAAAGAGAAAAAAGGTAGTAAATTCCACCAAAAAGAGCAATGAATATTTGGAGGACAAACAAAAAAGGCTGGAACATTTCATTCAGCAAGTAGGAGTATACACATGCACTCTCTTATTTCTCTTGAGATAATATAATAATTTTATTATGGCAAGAAGATCACCCTCGAAGCGTCCTGAAAGTATTTCACACAAAACAAATTTGTTATGTACAAATGTATATACCCGTCATCCTCAAAGTCCGGACTCCGGTCCAGATCCGGACCAAACCACAACTGTCTCCAGACTCTGAGCAAATTATACTTTTCATATGTATTATTTGTATTATCTGCATGACATAGCCGCAACGCAATGAGTCAAAATTCTCCGCTTTCTCCACTGCAAGCAGCGCTCTGAATGTCCGACTGCTCCACTGTCTGTGTGAGGACGTCTACTCTGCTTTGGTTTGGTCGCGGACGCGACGTCATACTGTAGAGCCGCACTTTTTTTTTTCAAACTTTATTTTTTACAAGAGACCGGTAGAATCAAGTTGACAGCGCAGCTAGTTTCATCAGCAGTTAGCTACTATCCTAGTTTTCGAACGTGAATCAATCTAAAATGGCATGTTCAAAGGTGACCAGCCTGCAGTGAGTCTGCCTTCTCAACAATGAACACGGTGAAGAACGAGTACCGCAGCCGACTCACCAATGAACACTTGCATCAGTGTCTCTGCCTGGTCATCACACCTTTTGTGCCAAAGTTCAAAGTCTTGGCAACAGACCAAAGGTGCCACTTCTCTCATTAAGCAACAGTGTTTGACACAATGTACAATAGTTCTGGACTTATTTGGACTTTGATTCTTGGGATGGTTTGATTCACCTCTGGTGGATGGGTGTGTGAACCGGTTTTGGGGGATGGGGATAATGGGGAAATGGTGATTTGTAGATTCTATTTAATTTTATATGTAATTTTATGTTTTATTTTATTTTATTTTATATATTTTATATAATTTAATTTTATATTATATTATATATATTTTATATTTAATTTTATATTATTAATTTAATAATTTAATTATAATTGGTTAAAAGCTTGACTGACCTTAATAAACGGACCTTTGTCTAATTAAAAATTTTCTTTGTGGACCTTTAAGATTTGTATTTGAGTACCCCTGGTATATACCGTTGCATTTGCACTTACATTACACATATAGCAGATATACATGGTACGTAATACACAGAAAAGCACTGAACAAAATTAAAATCCCTTTCATTTAGCAAACACTTTTGTGCCTTGTCTTTTTGCACACCCCGAAGAAATAAAATCTTTGTTGACCCCTCCTAGGCGCTGGGGAGGAGGCTGAGAGCCCAGCAGCGACGGAGTGCTCCAAGCTGTCCAACCAAGACATCGTCCAGTGGTTCACTGACAGACTGGGCCACAGCGTGACGGACCTGAGCCGGACCAGACCGGACCAGACCAGCCCCAACACCGCTGACAAAGGGAGGTGGGTGGAGAGAGAGAGGGGGGGGGGTGGTAGAGATCATTCACCTCATGTTCATTTTCTAATGTGAGATTCATGTAACACTGTAGATGAGAAGAGCACAAAAAAAACACGACCAGCTCACTGTCCCAATATTTGCATTTTCAATGGAATATCTGAGAAATGATTTCATGATTTATTGAGACAACAGACTAAACTGTTATAACAGGCATAGCAAATTGTGCAAATGAGAAGAAAATGTCCAGATGGCTCTGTGAGGAATTTAACCAAAATTATGTCATGTTCTTTAATCTTCTGTTACCAATCCTTGTACTTCATGTTGCACTCATGGTGATTCATGGATGCTGATATATTCTACTCTTTGCACTTATTGTAAGCAGCTTCATAAGAGCGTCGACTAGATTGTTATGCATGGTTCACATGGCATCTCTCATAGAGCCACTCAAAGTGCCAAAAAAAATTCCCCTCAATGATTTTGTTTTCCAGTTCCCTTAAAGGATAAGGCTGGTGTTTTTTAATGCATTGCTTACCGTCAACAAATCCTATGAAAATAACAAAATCAACAATGCGTTTGCTCTACTCCCGTTACTTTCTGACTTCCCACGTACCGTTTTTAGCCGTCAACCCAGAAGTCATTGGCTCCAATTGTAAGCTAAAAACCTTGAAATACAACTCACAAAAACATAGTTTCAATTTTAAAAATCTCTAACTGTTACCACCAAAAGTCAGACTGTTGTAGTTATTACCAAATCAAATTCAAATGGGAACAAATTCTTCTTCGACTATTTTCGGTGCTACAGAACTACTTTCCTGAGATCGCAAAGTGTTTACAGCCGGCTTATTAAGTTGTTTGAGGAAAAAGTCGGCTGGCCCGGTGCATCGTGATGATGAAATATGCTGCCCAGAGCAACGGCAAGGCTCTTTGACATGTTTTTAATCGTTTTTTTTAATACGACGGAGTTCTATGGCTGCTGGGACATGGCTTCATTGGGCATCGGCTACATGGACGAGACTTGCTGGCAAATCAAAATCATTGCTGATTTTGTTATTTTCATAGGATTTGTTGACGGTAAGCAATGCAGTAAAAAACACCGGCCTTATCCTTTAAGGAGTTTGTAAGTGTTTTAGTGTTAAACTATGTGTCCTTGTCAGGTGGGTGAAGGTGACGGTGGCGGTGGGGGAGGAGAGTGACGGAGGAGTGGAGAGGCAGAAACTGGCTTCGGACACTGACGTTCTGGCCTTGGAGCATCCTGGAAGGGTCACTGGTTGATGGTAGGTTAAAGTAGTGAAATATCCCTTGAGATATAGCAGGTATTTACATAAATCACCTGGAAAAAAAGAGAACGAGACTAGCGTAAGACACTGATATATACTGAATGCCCAAAATATTAGGGACATTTACTGTTTTCATGAAGCACACTGATGAGGTGAATCCAGGTAAAATCAATATCCCCCATTGATTTCCTTATTAAATCTTTACCAGTCTCAAAGGAGGAGATGGAGATAAAGAGAAGCAGGCGAGTTTGAGACATTGAGACAATAGAGATGAGGATTGTGCAAAAGGGGCTGCAACTCAATATCAGGAAGGTGATCCTAAAATTTTGTACAGTCAGTGTAACAGTAACCTGCCAAGAGTCACTGCTTGCCTCTAGCAATTCCAAATCTGACTTCACTGCCACATTCTGAGCTCTTTGTCAGAATACTGTACACCAGCTTTTGAGGATTTAGGGTCGAAGTAGATGTTATTAAGATAATTTAGACGCTCCTATTTTGCAGCGTGGCTGGGCTTACTTTTGGAAATGGTGAACTGTCCCTTTAAGATGCCACAGCTGCAGCCTCCAGCTACCCAGGAAGTTATTAGCCTGTAATTAACTCTGATTGGTCCTTTTAAAAAGATGACATGCTGGGCTGGCAGGATGATATTTGGACAACCTGATCACACACACACACACACACACACACACACAGGGTGCACATGTACGGTGCAAGTTACTGATGGCTCTTGTGGTTAAGATCAGATCTTTTAATTACTAATTGCATTCTTGGAGCTAATTCTTGTAGCTAATACGTTTTTGCTTCCACTGTGTATGCGCCACAGCCACATTAGCAGATGAGGATTTCTGAAGTTGTCAGTGACCAACATGAACATGAATTCATGAGAAATGGCAAGCAGGTCAACTGGCATTAACATAATGTTTTGTCAACACTGATTTCTCAGTCTTTTGTTGTTGAGACAAGCAACCTTGGGTAATATAAAGTGGTTAGTCAAAATAAATGCATTGTTATCCTCTGTCAACCTCATCATTATTCATAAAATGAAGAAATGCATGCATGTAATCCTTTTATATGAGGGGGAAAAAAAATTTTGGCTACTGAAAAGTGGCTGGTCACTCAAAAGAGTTAATTTCAAGCCGTGTTTCTGTAATTTTACTCTGTTTCAGATAGAGGGAATCATTGACTGTTGAGTCGCCAACCATCTTGAGATGACTCAAGACGGCCAAATCTGGAACCAATGATTATAACTGTCTGCCTGTGATGTCATCACAAAGCGCCATGGACTTTGAATTTCCACGGCTAAGCACTGATGTGTGGTGCAGATACCGACAGAAGAGTGCCAAAGCTGGACTTGATGCATTGTTCTTACTACTACTACTACACTTTTTTTTTAAAAAAGGGCCCTTGTAAATATTTTTCTGTATTGCAAAAAAAACAAAAAAACAAAAAGCTTTGTACAGTTTTGCTGAGAGGGCAGGTTTTGTTACATTTTTAAAAAAGTCTTTGACTGGTGCCCCAAAACCTGGAATGTTTTTTTTTTTTTTCGTTGTTTTGAGATCAAAGTGTATATCAGTCAGTAATAATCGGTCATATTTTGGAAAATCAAACTGCGCGCTCATTAAGAGTAGTCTTTGATGGCACTTATACCCCCATGGTAGTAATAGATATTCTCATGGTAGGCCGCCTCATCTCCATCTTAGTGGGAGGAGTTCACATTGTTAGGAGACAGCGACCTTTCCTTGCCTCTCGCAGCGTCCCCCTCCACTCACCCCCTCGCAGAGTTTTGCCGGTGAAGAAACGAGACGCTCAGAAGTGGCAGAAGAGCGGCTACAAGGAACGGAAAGGAAAGGTTGTAGCTGATCTGAACCCAGCCACAGCCTTACTGCAGAAAAGACGAGGCCAGAGGACGAACACAGACAGACAGACGGACAGACGGACACATGGGCAGACGAACAGTGTTAGGGCAGATGAACGAACGCACTCTACATGTTAACTTTTACTATCTTTATAATCAGCTGGTGCTTTCTTGCATCAGTACCGGGAGCATGTTCAAGAGCGTTAAATGTTGCAGATTTTGTTTTCTCTCCAGATATAGAAATGATGCATTACATAGAGAAGAGAGCGGAGTGTCTGTTCCATCACACCATACTGCCTTTTCAGCTCTGTTATCTGACATTTCTTGTCTGCAATAGTGTAAACGTTTCACTCTACTGCCTCAGAACTGGGTAAAGTACACATTGGTGATAAGTTCGATTGATCAATTCTTTGTTTTGAAAACTTGAAATATTCTTTGCTGAACTTGCCAAGCACTTTTTGGTGAAAATGTATCAACGCATGATAAAGTGGTTGAAGCTCCCTTTTTTGTTTTGAACCATTTCAAATGTCCATTTTACTCAGCTGTGATCTGTGAACACACCCTGTGTCTTCTCTCTAGGCTTTCTGGCTTTAGATAGGTCCTTCCATTCAAAGCAGGGTTGGGGTCAATTCATTTCTGTACAATCAGTTCAAAATTGTAAATTTATCAGTCAGAGGTTTTAGGATTTTTACCGTGACCAAACATGATTTTTGCCGCTGATTTTCTGAAACACAGCAAAAGCAGTTGGTGGGATTTTGTTTTAATCCGTTGTAAAAGTGATGGCTACAGCTGTCAGGACAAATTTGCCATGCATTGATTGCATGTGCTTAAAAAAAATTAACTTGGTAAAATCACTTGTTATTTTTGAATAAGATTCAAAGGGATTTTTGTGATTTATGGTCAAAATTGCAAGCCCTTGCAGTATTTGTGGGAAAACAGTGATTTGATGAAAAATCTTGCAGTGCAGTGGGACTGAATTGTATGATTCTTATTTCTCCCGGTAAAAAGTTTAATTTTGAAGGGAAACTGAGACTTTGAATTGACGATGATCCTGGTTTGAACAGCGGTTGTATGACTGTATGCTGGCTGAATGTCTATTGCTGCTGCTTTAGTTTCATGTTCAAACAAGTATCTGGGATACTGTACTTTTGGTTGGCTAGTGTGGAATACTGCTTGCTTTTTCATTTTCTACATCAAGTCTGCTGTAACTCAATAAATACACAACCAACTGAAAAGCCCTTCTTGCTCATGTGTCACTGATGTAATGTCAACCTGGATTTGCAGGAAGAAGCACAGGGACACTGGTTTCGTTTGCTTGTTTACTCCAGTACAAAATGCTATTGTACAAAACAAGTGAAACAGACAGAGGCCCAGGGCAGAGAGTAAGCATACAACCAGCCTGAAGAGACACCACTGAGGGAGAGAAACCACTTATAGAGTGCAGAGAAGCCTGTCGGGTCACTTACCAGGAACTTTGTACAACTTTATATCCAGGTCTTGCTGAATAAACACAAGAAGCACTTTTGAGGCCATTTTAAGTATCCAGTTAAACCAAATGTACCTCAAATATTTCCATTTCAAAATGTCTTAGCTAACTGACCCTAATAGGTCTTGATTTTGACCAGGAGTAACCTAGTTTCACAGTTGAGTGTTAGTCCAACACAACATAAAAGTATGCAATGTGATATTGCACACTTTGTTTACTAAGTTGCTGTTTGCAGAGTGAATGACAACTCTGAGAGAACTGTATAGCACATGTATAAGACTGCTTAATTAAAACCAAGCTAACCTACCCACTAACAACCGGCTTCCTATATAACATTATCCTAGGCTGCATTTACACATGAACAAAATAAGCCTTTAACCGTTTGAGGCACAAATATTGGCTTCTCATGGCTGTTTGAACAGAGAAGAATCACCTGGAATCTGATTTGTCGACAGCCAGATGCCTCACAGAGTTGATCAGTTTGTATAATGACCACTGTGCTCAGACCAGTCATTATCAGTGCATTATCGATATGCAGAATTCCTATTCAAAGGAGTGGGATTGCATTCAACAAAAAAATATACTGTAATAATTATCTGACAAATAGGAAAACAAGTCCTGCACACTGCCATAACTTGCAAGAATTGCTTTATTCCAAATGAAAATGCATGCGTTTTGGTCTAGAAGAAAGTCTTATAGACCGAAACGCATGCATTTTTTTGACTTTTCCTATTTGTCTAAGCCTGGCTCCATTAATCCCTTTGCATCTGTCTCGAAGGCTTTAAGCCAGGTGTGCAGTAGCTGTTCTTTTCAGTTATTTGACAGACAGAACCGGTTCAGGCCTCCGACAACAATGAAGGCCAGAAGTCCAAAACAGTGGAGTCCCATTGCGAGATTACATTAAATATTGAAACAGATTTTCTTTCTCCAGTACAACAAGAGGCCAAAAACAGTTTTTCTGTTCCTGTGTAAATGTAGCTTTCAACAATCATTGAGCTGGCTGCATTGTCTGACACCCAACACTGATTTCCTAGCAGCCTTATGAACGGCACTGCTGATAAGAGCAAGTTATTGATCATCATCACACAACACAACTTCAGCTTGACTTGTTTCTGATCACATAACACAACAATTCTGTTTTGTATGTTTATGTGTACATTTTTCATACGCAGTTTAAGAATTCGACCAAAACTGAGAATCACAGCAGTGTCGTCATCAGAAGACATTTACATCACAAGCCCAATGAGCTGCAGATACACTGTGGAGAGTAGAGGCGAGTTGTGTGTGTAGCAAAAAGGTTTTTAATGTATTGTCACAGTGATTCTCAACCGGTGTGCCACGACACGCTGGTGTGTGATCGGGTGAGCTCTCCTGTACCTTGAGGTTTTGTTCAAAATTAAGAAAATCGGTGTCAAACAAATTAAATTAACTCCATTAAGGTCTAATGAAATCATAGTTTCTGCCATTCAAAGATAGTGCACTTTACTGCTTGGCCTAAAGCTCTTTACATTTTATTATATTCACACTCTTGTATTATCATACTGGGATTTACGGGATATTTCCAAACAGGAATAACCGGAGTGTCTTGGTATTCTGCGTCTAACTGGCATTGTGGCGATTAAGAAGGTTGAGAACTGCTGCTTTTTCCAGATGCCTTGGTGTTGTATTAAGGAAACGGGGATAATAAGACAATTACGCACCCAGACTCCCTCATCCTTTCAAGAAACAACTGATATATTTACAAATGAACAGCAAAATCCCATTTTCACCTAACTGTGGTTAAGATCAGATCATGACAAGACTAAGATCAGGTCTGTGGCACAAATGATTAAGAAACAGCTCTTTTTGAATCCAGACCTAGAAACAATGCTCTCTAAATAGCCTCATCTATGTTCTGCTGATGGCTGGCTGGCTGTTTCAACAGCGCGCTCCCAGCAAGTTGGTAATTACAATGTAATCTGATATGGCATCACACAGAGAAAGAGAGGAGGAAGGAGGGAGGAGAAAGAGCGCACCAGAACACAAGAACCAACGAAATCAACAACGTGCTTGGTCTGCAGCTGCAACATCTCTCGTCTTGACAGTCCATTGGCAGGGTGTGGAGAGGAGGAGGAGGGGAAAAAGAAGAGAACAAAAAGGAGGGAAAGGAGGAAGGGGGAGCTTGAGAATCATCATATAAAATCTGTTTATTCTCGTTTTCTCCTGTCTGCCTTACATGGACACATCCGCAGTAGTAGTAGTAGTAGAAGCTGCCTCTACTTGGTGAGTAGAGCCTATAGCCAGAGTCTGAGTCCTGGTGTACGCTGCTGTCTTGGTTAAAATGCGTGCTTCCTCAAATTCCCTCCCATTGCTTCCTTTACGAATAAACCTGGATGCCAGTTTCATGTTTTCTCTTCAGGATTTCAGTCTTTTTTCAACACACAACAGATATTACAACAGATACTTCCATTTTCCTGTTTTTTTTGGTTTTGTTTTTGTTATTTTTTTCTTGATCACATCCCTGCCGGTACAGGTGCATGTCCCCAGGCTGCACAGTCCCTGACATGTAACACACTGCAACATGAATACTTCCTCTGTACTTAGGGACCATACAATTGAGCATATCCCTCAAACAAGAACAAGGGAGAATGTGAAGAAGCAAGCATTTTAACTCGGAACATCAATTGCACACCCCTTTGTGGTGGGAACAAGGGGGGGAGGAGGGAGAACCCCGCTCCTCTTTTCTCCTCTCAGTCATCCCCCAGACGGAAGCCCTGGCCCCAGTTGTGACGCCCTCCTCCTCCCCCTCCTCCTCCTCCTCCCCCACCTCCTCCTGCCTGCTCCTGGGGAGCTGGTCTCCTGGTGGGAGGGACTCCGAAGCCCGACACCCCTCCCCTCCTGTTGGGGAGGAACCGATACCTGGAGAGGAGAGGAGAGGAGAAGAGAGGAGAGGAGAGGAGAGGAGAGGAGAGGAGAGGAGAGGAGAGAGGAGAGGGGCGGTATTAAACAGCATTACTGAAAACGAAAAGGATTCTCCAGAGCACTACCTTGCAAGCAGATGACCAAGCCACTATTCTTATGCTATTAGGGAAAATGTAGAAGTACTGTTTATTGAAGTTAAGCCAGTTTCACCCTCAAATTGTTCTTATTGTGCACTGCAACCCCCCCTTCCCCCTATCAATTCAAAGCTCACGGTATAGGAGCCAGGTGATTGTATACGGTGCGTACACACACACACACACACACACACACACACACACACACACACACACACACTTACAGGAACTCTGGCGTGGAGAGGAAGGAGCGTCCTCCCAGGTCCATGGGGTATTTGAACATCAGGAAGAAGTAGAGGTGACCCACCAGGTTCCCTATCAGTTCGTTCACCACACTGGACAATAACACAGTGGAGAAGACTGACTGTTAGACTGACTCATTGAAGCTCACACAGAGAACATTATGCAATCCAACGTTTAATTCCACTAATTGAATTTCAGAGGGAGGAGTTACTTACGAGCCTCCGATGATGTAGTTGAAACCCAGGATGACCCAGGGTAGATAACACGCCTAGGAAACAGAACATACAATGAATAACACCATGATTAGGAATATTATGATTATCTTCATGATGAATGAATCATAACGGTGATAAGTTTTACATTCAAGTTAACAAAGTAATATAACATGGTGAGAACATGGAGTTCTCATCTTAGATCACACACATTAAGTCTTGTTAATAAATAGTAATACTAACTTTATTGATCCCTGTATGGAAATTCTCTTCGATTATTCATTTTTGATGGAGAATGACACTTATGGTAAGTACCATGAATCATGTTCCATCGCAGATAAATATATTGTATTATGTGTACTAATATCAGTGCTAATGGTGAAATGTTGGGTACCTTGAATATTGTTGCATACCAGATAGAAATGTTGTACTATGAGTAATAACATGAGTGTTAAGAGGTAAAATGTCCGGTACCTTAAATCGTGTTCCGAACCAGAAGGACACAATCATGTCTCTGTTGAGTTGAGCCCAGACATACAAAACTGACATGATCAACGGGATCATCAGCAACTGGAAACAATAACAATATGAATCAATTAAAAATAACACACCTTAACAACAACACAAGTCCAGACAAACCAACAAGACAAGAGGGGGTTTTCCTATCATCTTTACAGCATTGGTGGTTTTGGGTAATTTAGGTTTTGGTTACATCAAGCCGTTTTGCACCCAGTTTTGATCTTGTGCATGTTGGAGTCAAAGTTATTCCTTTTTGAATACTTAACTATCATAAAAGTGTTAATTGGAACCCTTTGCCCTATGCTTTGTTTGCGTGGGAAACTGAGAATAACTGTGTATTTCTTTTCAATTTCCCATAATCTCTGGCAGTGTTGGTAATGTTGATGCTGTGGTGGCCTTCCACTGCTGCATGAATGTAGAGAAAACAGGGAGAGGAGGATTCTCACCTGCATGTCCATCATGAGCCCAGTTATCTACAGCGACAGAGTCAAGGACAACAACATCATGGCTCAATACGATCACAGCTGGAGCCCGAAGATTAGAGAGGCTGGTGACTGGAAGGTCGCCAGTTCAAAACCCCACACAGGCTGTGAAAACCTGAGGGGGGGAGTGGGAGTGAACTGCCCCTCTCCCCTCCCACCTGCCCCTCTGCCTCCTCCCCACCATCAAAGTTCCCTTGAGCAAAGCATTTGACCTTGGTAGATCAAAGAGTGCTAGTGTGTGCATGTGTGTGTAACCTCCCTTCCGTGCGACTGCTCCCCGAGGCTGTGGCTGCAAATACGAGTATCTTCTCAACAACTTGCCTCGGGTAACAAAAACTGCCTAGTCACCTGTGTATGGGATTTAATTTGCAAACTGAAACCAAAACTGAACAACTGAAAAAAGAAATATTGAACACATGGTCCAATTTAGGTGGAAAGACTATAGGATTTTCACAAATCTGTCTTGAAAGAATAAAAGACACTTCCAAGTTTATCTGAAATCCAATTTATGTGAAAATGCAGGTGAGTTGGTGATCAGAACTGAACTCAATGACAACCCAGAAAAGACTGAGTGTTCAGATGTGGGCTGGTCTGCACTGCTGGTGCTGTATGTGACCTAGATTAGGTTGCTCTGCTCTGCAGGGGTAGAATGCCACTGGGCCACTGGCATAGTGCCACCCTGACATGGCACACTGCTGCAGAGAGAGAGAAACAGAGAGAGAGAGGGAAAGGAGCTATAGAGGGGTAAAGAGAGCAGTAGAGAAGGAGAGTGAAAGGTAGAGAGGAAGAGAAGCTAACAGAGTTGTAAACTTGAATGATTAAGGGATGATCTAAGTAGATAATAACACAGCATGCCAGCGGCTTAAATGGAAGGTTTAAAGAGTTTGGGATTTTAAGGCGCTGGTCAGCGGTGTAGACCGGCAATGAAAATAAGGATGTAGGGTTGAGGAGGATACAACAATGCAGAGCCAGTTGAAGAGGAGCATGAAGACATAGTCTGCCGGTCTGCCATCGAACGCCCCTGGAAAACAAAATGAAGCAAGAATGAAAAAAACGGTATGATAAGCCTCCAATGTATGTGAGTGTATGAGTGTAAACCACAGAGGTCACAGCCGACAGTAGCCTCACCTGTCTCTAGCCTAGTGGAGTACTGATAGAGGAAATACAGGTTGACCAGGTACAGAAACCCAGTGCCAGGACCGACTGGGAAATACAGGGTGGAAGTCACTGGTCTCCAGAGCTGAAACAAACACAAGAGACATTTGTTGCATAGTCTTACAATATGTAATGTATAGATGGCTTACTGGGAAACACAAGGTGGATGCCACTGGCCTCCAGATCTGAAACAAACAGTTTGAGTAATGCCTTCACAAAGCGTCATATAATAGTTTATAGTCGGACTATAGGTTTAAAATAATAAGAGTCCACTAGGAGTCACAGAGTGGACATCACTGGTCTCCAAATATGAAATCATACGCAAACAGAAAAACTGTGCATATAAAGATACAACAGGGGGAGATACAACCTCTAGTGCATTTCATCAGTCACCAGATCTAAAACACAACACAGAGAAAGACATACAGCTTGGCAGTGTAGTGTAGTCTATGTAGCCTAGAGACTAAGGTAGGCACAGACTGAGACTAGGCTGAAGGCTGAGGACCAAGGCCTAGTGGGACGTAGTGAGTCGATGCCACCGACCTCCAGATCTCAAACATACATCAAATAAGCCAAAAGGTCAATTCAGTCTAAGGATGTTTAACTGCACTACACACAGCATATATCAGCTCAGGTCTATGGCCAAGGGAGTCAAAGACAAACAGCTGTGATGAAAGAAGGGAAGGAGATCAGAGTCCTGCTGGGGGCAGGAATAATACAAGTTAAGGATTTCTTGTGCTGATGGGCTACACAAAAAACATCAGCTCATTTGACAAAACAGTGCAGCTCGACACACAGTCTCAAGGAGGACATCTGCTGTCCAATAAAGGTTTATGTAATGCATTCATTGTCAGTTATTTTCCAACTCAGAGCTCTTGGCCTCGGTGGAAGTGTGTCCTATTGTATTGTATTGTCAAATATTGTAATACTGTTGTTCCTAAGCAACATAAACAATTTGTTCATCAAGCCTAAATAAACAGACACATGGATCAGCTGAGGGAATTATATGGGAATAAAATGCATATGAATCATTTAACTGCAGTTAGAATAAAAGGCTGAGAATAGGCTGATGTGTAGCATTTATCACCAGGCTACTGTGGGTGTGTGATCAAAATCATTTTCAGGCAGAGAAGGCATCAACATAGCTGTGTTTGTGAGTGGTGCCAGACTTTTAACATAGTCATGTGATGGTGCCACATACAAGGCCTCTTATCACATGCTTTTTACATTTGATAACTCTGAGCACTCACAAAGTGGCACTTGTAAGTCTAGTTGTCATCCCGGGACAATCTCCATTAACCCCCAATCAAATACAAAGAGCATTTTGATTCATGGTAGCTGAGGTAGAGTCAATAAAACCTTCAAGGGATGATTTGGGGGGGTGATGAAATGAGGCGGCATCATCCTTGTTAAATTATGAAATGCATTCCCACTATTTAAAAGGGAAAATTGTCAGATTACAATTATATATGTTCCTGGTGTTGAACTTGAAAATAACTTACTCTGCCTAGTAGAGCTGAACAATTAATCAAGAAAAAAAAAAAATCGCAGTATGAAGAGAGAGGGGCGTCCAAAATGAATTTCTGAACAAGGTGTTTTAGAGCTCCAGGTAATCTTTGGTCCATGAATCAAAACCTTTCATCTTACTCACACTCAGTAAATTCTGCATACTGACACAAATTCACTTTTCTTTAAACAATTATAAACTTCTAAAACAATTACAAGAAAAACTTGTGATTATATGAATCACAGTTTAAATCGCAATTGCAATACTGTGTCAAGTTCAAGTTCAAGTTTGTTTATTTATACAGCCTTCTATCACAAGTATGTCTCAGAGGACTTTACAGAGAATGAGCCTAGCTCGGTCTAACTAAACAAAATCAGTGGTGAACAGAAAGATATAGGACAAGCATAGCGAAAAGCACAAGGTAGACAAGAGGAGATTTTAGCAAGACAAACAATCTAGCCTAACCTACCTGGCACCCCCAGCCTTAGACCCTAAATGCACACAAGGAAAAACTCCCAAGAAAAACCTAGTAGGAAAAACTTGGAAGAAACCTTGGGCGGGCTGAGGCAGAGAATAATAGCAATTTAGGTTATAGCTAGAGACATAGTTTATTATTTCAGGTCAATTAACTTATTCACTTTAAATCCAATCAAAATGTAAACAGCTACTCATTCTCAATTGCTCAATTATTTCTAAATAGATTGGATATGACCGCCAGATGTCTACAGTTTTTCAGTATTTGCATCTTGAAAAAAGTGCCACTTCCTGAATGGACTGAACTGAAAGTGAGCTGAGCTGACACCCATAGCTGGTTTGAAAAGGCGGCCCTGTGTGCTCTGTCTCTCCTGTGCTGGTCTGTGACAGCGGGGCAGATACAGTGATGCTGTCAGGACAGCCTACTGCTGTACTGACAGGCCTGCTGGAACCTAAACAGGATAGGAGCTCCTTTTTATTTATCACTAGAGAGAGAGTAGGCAGTGACAGATATTCTGAATCAAAGGTTCTCAGAAATGGAGTTCACCTGAAGGGTCTCTGAGGGAGATTCAGGAGGTTGACACTAAAATAAAGAATGGCTGTATTTCAATATAAATGCTATAAATCAGCACAATAATATGTTGCATAGGAATGATAACATATTCACTGTTATCTCTCCTCCTACAGACCCTCTAGAATGATGAGTCTGAATCACAACTAGATAAATAACATATTCATGAGTCTGGGTCACATAGCGAAGCTGAATTTCTTATTTGGGTGCCAGGCTGCAAAATGTAACAACTCCCAGTAAATACAGTTATAACATGATGTGCTAAATCATATCAAATCGAGCACTGCCTGTGTTTCTCTGAGATAGCAGGGCAGCCATATTGTAGCTGTCACGACAGCTTATTGGCTGGCAGGTTGGAAATATTACAGGGGCAGCTCTGTTTCATTTAGCATTAGAGAGAGAGTAGCTGGGTACAGTTTTAGTAGCCAACCCTGTATGTCAGCTGTGTGTGTGTTCCCAAAATACTGTCACCGCCTGGTGGCCTGCACAACAGGAACACGAGCTGCTGAAAACTAAAAGCCTTAAGTTAATGCGACCAAATACTTAGACATTACACGTTTCGGTCACGTTAACATCTACAGCGTTTAAACTGATATGTTGGTGTAGCTGCTGTAGTTAGTTCTTACTTAACTAAACTTACAAAAACACATTTGTCTTAGCATTTTGACAGAATCCGGAAGTGCTAACCTTGGTTCTTGCTCCTCGCTTTCTGATTGGCTGTTAATGTACACGACAAAGGCCTGCGTGAGCCTTGCTAGCCACCTGCTAAGCTAGGCTATCAAAAACACAACAACCACACATACAATTCCAACCGACACAAACCAATACAGCTAAACAAAACTTACTTGAAATTTGTGGAAGAAATATTCCGGCCATAGTACAAGGTACATAGGACTAATCAATCCCAGTTTCCCAATCAAGGGAACAGCAATCGACCCAGCAAACCAATACCGGGTGATGAAGGGGATGCTTTTGAACCAGTCCCCGATATCTGACATCTTTCCATATGATCTCAGCTGTGTGATAGCTGTGAAGTAGAAGTCCCCCTCTAAAAATTTAGTAATTTACAAACAACTGCGACCTCCCGATGCTATGATTTCAGAACTGCTCCACTGCTAACTTTACATGACGTGGCTAATCACAGGAAGCTAGCTCTCCATCTAAACAATCTCATGTTCCCGAGAATATCGCAGTTACTTCTGGTTAAGTATTTTCAAAATAAAGGCAAGTATGCCTTTATTTTGGCAAGTATGCGACAAACTTACAGATGATATCAATTTACAGATTATATTTCAAAGTGCAAAAACAATGTTGAAGGGCTTTTCACAGTTTATACATCTGGCCAATTTGTTGGCTTCACGGCTTTAGAAAAACGTTGTTTTAGGAAAGTCGATTTATTTAATTAGCCTTTATTTTACCAGGACGTCCCATTGAGATTCAACGGGACCTCTCCTTTCCGAGGGAGAACTGAATTATGTCACGCTCTTAGTTTGAAGGAAAATCTTAGAACCGGATGTCGTTTTACTTGACATGTTTTAGCCTTGCTTTGCTTACTTCCTGTCAAATTTTCACAGGCACCGAGTCAACCATCCAGAGGCAGCCAGCAACAGAAAGGGGCGTATCAGTAGATGATGGTGTAACAGTGTGCAACTTTACTGAAAATGTTCATACCAACTGGATGATTATGGCGATCTGCATATATATAACGGCTGTAATAAAAGTGGCTTTTGTGAGGAATCAACATAGTGTTTAGTCCTAAATTCTCGCTGAATCACAGGTATCTGTGAGGTATCAGGTATCTCGAACTACAGCTCCCACAATGCACAGCTCTATTTACCTGCCTACGTACTCCTTATGCGACAAAATAACCGCCTTGAAAACAAATGAAAAAATCTCTGCCGAACTTTTAACAGAAGAGAGATATTAACGTCATGTTTGTTTGTTGAATTTTACGAGAATTTGTGGTTTTCGGAGTAACAAAGAATGATGCTGAACTTTTGTCGGTGTTTTCTGGGGGTTCTCACGCCGCAAAGTATAAGTTGTTCTTTCAAATTTCGCGCTGTTCACTCCGCCACACGATAGGCTGCCGAGGGAGAGATTAGCTGGCTAGCAAACATTAGCTAGCCCCCTTACTGATCTCCTAATCTGTAGGGAGATCATCCTCTATTTTATTGTCTCAGTCTCTACAGCCGTGTTGAAAAATGCAGGTGACAGACATAGGAAACAAAGAGGAGGGGAAAGTCTGGCATCGAAAACCAGCACCAGGCAAAGGGTAGGTGTGAAATCAATGTTAAGTTACTGCCTGAGCAGCTTTCATGTGCACCTGATGTTGTTATTGTCATTGCCTCTCTTGAGTACTGTGGTTTACCTGGATTGTGTAAAATCTGTTTATGACATATAATTTTGAGTTTAAAACATCTTATAGCCGATTGCTAGCAGGTCGTACGTTCAGTCAACACAACACACACTTGTTGCGCTTGTCAGTCTTTATTGATCCCAAACCTTTTCATGTCAACGACCCCATCATAGATACACAGTATAGACTCCCAATTTGTCCCAGGGATCCACCATTGGTTAGTTTGCTACATAACTGCCTATAGTCTGGGTGGGCAGATAAAGGTGGGGAAAGTGAAATCTCTGATCCGAAAAGTCATTCTCTTAACGTACTAACCTCACATGAATGAAATATTAACCAAAATAAAACAATTCCTCATGTTTTTCTGGGAACCCCCTCAAGGGTTCCCAAAGTGGGAAGAAGTGGGTAAGTGACCAGAAGGTTGTCAGTTTGAATCCCCAGAACGACTGGGGAAATCTGGGCAGGGAAAATGTTTAAGTAATGGCCTTCCTTTGTGGAGATGCTAGTAAGTAAAGCGCTTCTGCAGCTGCACCCAACTGAGCACTGAGCGGCAGCCAAGTGTGTTTGATCTGTTGTGGGAAAACAGCATGTTCGCTCAGCAAATATTCCCTGGGTAAATTTTAACCACTAGAGAGCAGCTGTGATTCACGCAAACATCTTGATTTTCAGCTGAAAAAATAGTATGTGTGTGTAGTTTCCCTTTTAATGTGTGTTGTTTGTCTTTCTCAGTATCTTGGTGACAGTGGTCCGCAGTGCTCAACAGGCCAAGACAGTGCGTTTCCTCCATGTGACCTTTGACACCACCGGAGATTCCTTCCTGGCTGGAGATTACCATGGCAACATCTACGTCTTTGACATCAGTAGAAACAGGTCAGTTATTGTACACCCCCAAAACAATGTCCAATGTTGTTGGTGTTGATTTGTTTTTTGGTCTTTTGCTTGGATTCATGCATTTTAAAATGTTCTGGCCAGAGTTGGATCTATTGTGAATTCAGACATTATCACAACTATGATCCACTCACTGCTAGTCAAGCCATATTGTCCTGAAATGCCTCCGCTCCCCCCTGGACTCATTCCATTTAGTGCAGAGCCTTGTCTGTAATTGACCTGCCCTGCCCGTCAAACTCAGCAGGTTTTCTCATCGATCTGACCTTTTGTTTTACTTTACCTCTTTCCTGGCACAGGTTCCGTCTGGTGCAGAAGACCGGTCAGGCCTGCACTGCTCTAGCATTCAACCTCCGCAGGACCACAGAGTTCCTCGTGGCCCTGGCTGACTACTCCATCAAATGCTTTGACAAAGGTAGGACGGATACTTCTACACAGACAGACAGACCTTTTCTCTCAAAAGGAGTTTCATTTGAACTACACACCACTTTGACACACACTGCAATATCTTTCAAATTAATTAGCCTAAGCTCCAAAATGTGTTTTCTTAGACAAATTATTCAGGTCAGAGAGCTACAATAAAGATTCTGAATAACATGGGGTGCATCCCCCGGTAGTACCTGCTTTTTGACTTACTGTTACTGTTTCTACTCATCTTCATTGTCTTCCCACAGATGACATTGTAACTGTGTGGTGCTTCCTGGCGGAAGGCAATCTTTCTGCCATTTGATAATGCTCTCTTGTTTTGTCCTAATTATATTCTTAACAATAATTTGATGGGAGCACTTCCTCCAATCACTCATTAGTCAATATTATCTGTTTCTCTCAGACAACAAGCTACTGGTCAGTTTGATGCTGAGCCATGGGGGGGGGTGTCGTCCGTTTCTGTCCACTGCTCAGGCTGCTGCACAATCACCACCTCTGACTCCCCTGACTGCACAGCACAATAAATGCACAATAAATTACCTATAAATAAACTGAGCTGTGCTCTTCTGTTCTGTCCTCATTTTTTTTTTAACAGACACAAAGCAGCTAGTCAGTTGGATGCGCGGTCACGAGGGAGCGGTTTCATCTATCTCTGTCCACAGTTCAGGCCGCTACGCCATCACCACCTCCTCAGACACAGCCCAGCTCTGGGACCTGGACTCCTTCCAGAGGAAGAGGAAGCTCAATATCAGACAGTCTGTTGGCATACAAAGGGTAAGGAAGCAGATGTACTACCAGCTAGTTACTACTACATGCATGGTAAGATAATGATAATTGCCTGCATTTTAACTTTATTCAGATTTGTGAGTGAAGAGTTTCCAAAACACTATACATCCATTTTGAAGAAAAAAAAACGTTAATTTACAATTAGTCTTTTTATGCAGTTCATCGTTCACTCCTTCTAGAATACAGAGAATTCAGTTTGTAAAAGTGTCATTTTGTCAACTAAGGATTTAATTTAGCTACCATCCTCTGAAAAGGATACCATAATTTGTTTTAATTTTGTGAGAGTAGGTGTCAGCATTTTCAAATGGTCCATATCTGATTTTGGAACAAAACTCTTTAATAATATTCTGTTGGCATACAGAGGTTATATTCACGGACAGATAATCATGATAGAATCAATTTACGTTCCGACTCTATATCAGATTTATGGTAGAAACTCAACAGTCACATGGCATACAGAGTGTAAAACCCCAGTTAAAAGATCCATTTAAACTAAAGGAATACACAGAGTTATTTACATTGTTGTCGTTGTTGTTTTCATCGTCATGGCAACATGACATGTCATGGTTTGTGTTTTTCAGGTGTTTTTCCTGCCCCTCAGTAACACCATCCTCAGCTGTTTCAGCGATGACTCCATCTTTGCTTGGGAGAGCGACACGCTGTTCTGCAAATACCAACTACCTGTCCCTGAGAGTGGGCCCAGGATCTACTACAAGGCCTTTGCTGTCACACGGTGGGTCTTCTAGATCAGTGTTTCTCAACGTGGGGTCCGGGGACCACCAGGAGTCCTTGAGGGGGTTCCAGGGGGTCCACAGGCAAATTGATGAATTGTTAAACTTCAGCATTATTTCATTTACAAGAAGTTAACACAATTAGAAAATGTAGAAGAATGACTGTTTTGATCATAGTTTCTCTGCTATCTCTCTACCTACAATACAGATAGAATTCTGGACAAAATCATATCTAACAATAAAAATATTTGCATATTTGGGTCAGAGACACAAAATCTCATCAAATGGGGGTCCGAGGCCCAAATGTGGACTAAATTAGGGGTCCTTGATATGAAAAAGTTCTAGATCACTACCAGATAAATAACCAGCTAACCAACTATGTACGTCTTCACTGTATTTCTTTTGTTGTGTTCCTCTTCATATCTGCTCTTCTCCTGACTCACCCCATCGACTCTAGTAAATTAATAGCAACTTACTATAACATGAACAGTATAAATGTTTGACTGTCATTAACAGTGATGGTAAGACCTCATCTGCTGCGGGTCAACCTGCTCCACCTGTGGCATCTAGTTGTTTTGTCTTACATCTTTTTAAAAAGAAAAGTCAAGAGAAATCAAGCACTTTCTGACAAACATGTGTGACTGTATCTGGCCATTGACAGTAAGACCTATACTACCCAGTAATATACGTAAGATGAAATGACTTGACAGTGATGGTAAGACCCTTACTATTAGGATCTACTGTTACTATTAGGACTATATGGACAGGAAACACACAGGTGGATTCAAAAAATGCATTAGCCAATTTGGCTGCTACAGTAGGCAAACATGTGTAAGAGAAAATTCCAGCAGTACTGAGAACAAATATTTATTTTAGAACTGGCACATTTGGGCACATGGCCTTCATCAGGGTTTGTAAAACAATTAACTCAAAAGCATACGTACACAAAAACACAATAAAATCAATCAGTAGAATTAGAGACAATGGATTTATCAGCCAGTAAATTACAGACACAAACAGCCTCATTGAGCCATAGAAAAGGGAGGTTGAGAAAAGAGGATGTGGTCATGTGGCAAACCGCAAGCACTCCCATTTGTTACCTGCAAGTTACAGCAGCTTGGTAAAGACCTTTCTCATCCAACCTATATAGTTGCAGCTCCACAGGTTCCCACTGGCAGATTGGAGTCAAAAACAGAGGGAACAAAGGCACAGAGACTCAATAAAACGCCACAGGAACTCTTTGATTGTAAAATCCTCATTCATGCCCTCTGGGAATAAAATCAGATAAAATGTGTTTTAATGTGGTCAACATTACCGCCTCTTTGTTTTAATCTGTACCTGTGAAAAAGGAGGAAATGTTATTGTTGGTTTCATTAAAATGTCTGGCAGCTGGTTAGTAGTTGCATTGTTTCTGTTGATGGAACTCCTGTGTAGGCAAATTACCAGCCACAGCTCAAATTTACCATCTGGCTGATGGCTGGAGTTGGTTTCCCATCCGGCTTACCCTCCAAACACTGTGTAATAAGAGGCTTTGGTAAGGCTTTACCAAACACTGACAGAACTGGCTTTTGTTGACAGTGATGGTAAGAGCCTTGCAGCGGGCGGGCGCTCCAACCTGCTCCACCTGTGGTGTCTGGACAGCAGACAGCTGGTCAGGGTGGTGCAGATGCCCACCCAGGTCCGAACCGTCAGACAGCTGGAATTCCTGCCAGACAGCTTCGACGGAGGAGCCAGCCAGGTACGCAGACAGTAGGACTGGTGGACCTTTAGCCTGTCTGGGGCTTTCTTTCTGTTTGTTTGGGGGCTTTTTTTTCTGTTCTTCTCATCGCGCCTCTCCTGCTCTCCTGCTGTGGAGTGGAGTGTGTGTCTGTGTGTCAGTTTGAGGCGTGTTTAATGCCGTTTGTCTTGTCAAACTCAGGATATATTGAGTCACGGTCATTTTTGTTGTGTGTGTATGTCTGTCTGTACATGTTCAATTCGTTCTGCCATAAGTGTCTGCATCACATGTGTTAATGCCTATCTTGTCTCAGCAGACTCTGGGTGTACTGAGTCAGGATGGAGTGATGCGCTTCATCAACATTCACACCTGCAAGCTGCTCTTCCACATGGGCTCCCATGATGATGCCATCACCTCGGCCACAGTCAGCCCTAATGGACGCCATGTTGTGGCCATCATGGATAATGGCAGTATCAATGTCTACAGTGTCCAGAGTCTCACACAGGAATATAACAAGGTAATGAGGTGTGTGTGTGTGTGTGTGTGTGTGTGTGTGGCGGTGATGGATATACTAATAAGGTATTGAGCTGTATATGTTTCTGCATGTGTGTGTGATGATGGATAATAGCTGCATTTGTGTCTGTCACTTTTATCTTAACATGTAGCTCTCTCTCTCTCTCTCTCTCTCTCTCTCTCTCTCTCTCTCTCCCTCTGTCAGCCTCCTCCTCCCCAGGTTGCAGTAGTATCAGGCGGTGAGGCTGATCATGACTCCTCTAACCTAAAGGTCAAGGTCAGGTCAGAGATCATTCAGAGGTCGGCCAAGACCTCCGGCAGGCGGATGCAGACCAAGGTCCTCAGACCCCCCGCTGGGTCTGCAGTAGAAGACAAAGAGGTAGGACCAACACACACACACACACACACACATACACATACGCCAAAGTCCAAAGACCACCCCCTGGGTCTCAGGACTCAGGGTTATTATAGTTTTTTATTTATTTAATTTTCCGTTTTTGTTTCACTTTTTGTTTTAATTAGTTTTAGTGCGGGTGTGGTAGTTGGTTTAGCTTTTTTTTTTTTTTTTTTTTTCAAGAAATGTTTAGTTTTAATTTCGTTTTTATTCAGTTTCAGCTCTAGTTTTTAGTATTTCGGTACAGGTGTTATTTTTAAAGATATGAGTTCAGAACAAGCATTTTATATATTTGCAACAGGCATTGTGTAATACAAACCATACAAATCATAAATTCTGAATTGGATTTATGAATTTTTCAATTGGCATTCAGAAAAAATAGCCCAAAATTTTGCCCAAAATAATTTGCTTTTTTACCCTGCACATAAACAAAACAAAACAAAAATGAAATGAAAAACCTTCTTACCTGTATTTTCTGTTATATTTTACTTTTACAAGTAGACAAGTAGTTTTAGTTTTGTTTTTTTGTTTTTTTTATTTCAGTTCCACAACAATAATGATTTAAAAAAAAAAACGATTTTTAACAACTTAAGTTTTTGTCTTAGTTTTAGTTTACAATAACTTTGATAAGACAAGGTAGTGATTTGAGAGGAGCTGAAAGGTGGTGGCATCCCCCCTCTTAACACAGCTTATGTCATGTCTACCTATTTAATGCTGTTCCTCCACTCTTGTTAAATTTGAACAAACCTCCACTGGTTAGGACACACTCATATCAGTTAAACATACACACAAACACCAAGGTTCTCTGAACATCGATTGTAAACTATGGCAACGGTTAAATATGTAGAGACACACACACTAAGTGTTTTCCTTCCTCCTATTAGATGCAGCGAGTGTGTAAGTTTTGGTTTTGTGTCTGTCTCTCAACAGAATGAACTACCAGCTGGTCTGAATAAGAAGAGACTGGTGGCTCTACTCAAGGCCTTTGGAGAATATCCTGCTAAATACAGGTAAAGGCAGATTGCTTTCATAAAAGGAAGATTCAAAACTTTAGTTTAACTCTAAATGAGGTCAAATGTAGTACTTTTGCATGCAAAGCTTTTCAGAGGACCTGTCTAAGGATTTGCTGAAGGGATGTGATGTTTTCCCCCCTTTCTTTCTTTATAAGGATTTCAAGCTTTTTAAACACAACACTCCCATTAGTTTTTATTTCCCGTTTCCACATTCTGTTCCCCCTTCCTTGTTATTTTGTGCTGTGTTGACCACATCCTTATCAATACCCAATTCTAAATATCTTTGTCCAAAATTGTCATCTTAGAAATGTGCATAACATGTTTATAGATGTAATCAACAGTAAAGCTGCTAATAAGAGATAGGTGAAAAAACATGTCTTTCTTTATGTTTAATGTGTGTATGTGTGCGTGTGTGTGTGTGTGTG